>NC_133769.1:171465847-171640405 GCF_003597395.2 Chelonoidis abingdonii | reverse complement strand
ATATGGTAATACTGATTTCAGCGCTACTCCTCTTGTCGAGGAGGAGTACAGAAACCAGTTTAAAGAGCCCTTTATATCGATATAAAGGGCCTTGTAGTGTGGACGGGTGCAGCGTTAAATCGGTTTAACGCTGCTAAAATCGGTTTAAATACGTAGTGTAGACCAGGCCTAAGAAAAGGTGGCATTTGCTAACAGGTGTTGTATCTGCCTATCACAGCAGATGTCCACTCCCTATGTATTATTACTATGTATTATTATTGTATTGCTGCAGCACCTAGGAGACCTCCTCATAGATCAGGACCTTATTATGCTGGGTACTGTGGAAACATGGAACAAAAGGGCAGTTCTTTTAGGGCAAGTGTCCAAATATGACTAGACATACAGACAGACAGACAGAAGTAGAGAAGCTTTGGACACCCACTCTAGCATTTCAGATGCCTATGTTTGAGGGGAAAATGTTCACAAAAGTAGAAATAATTACAACAAGGGCTCTGTGTCTGTCTGTAGACTGCCAGTCAAATTTTCATCTGAGATAAGTTAATGCTGGTGGTAAATCCGTGTGACTGAACAGTGTTGTGAATAGAACTATGTGCATTATATTCTCAAATGTCCTGCCTAGGATCCCTGGTAGTATGGCAGTTGCTGTACAATTATTCAGAGCAAAATTACAACACAAACCAAACGACGATATAGTTTCTCAATTTGAACACTGCAGTATACAGGTTGTCTGCTGAGAATGCAATTTTTTCCCCTTAGGTTAAATGATGGAATATATTATAGGTCCAGAGCAAGAACAGCCATTGGAATTCTTTTTAAAAAGTGGAGTGCGACACTACAGATAGATTGACTTGACCATATGTGTTGCATTTGAAGTAGCCCATCTACCTTCGGTTAATTAGGAGCAAGAGTTTGCATGACCATCTTCTGTTCTGAAATCTCGAAGAAGTCAAATGTAACTGCCCTGAATCTCAGAAAATCCTTCTTGAAGGGCATGCCTTGACACTGAGGGGACAGGACAGACAATTTTATTTTACTTTCAGAAGCAGATACTGCAATGGCACAGCATCACAAGTAGCTCTAAACAATATGTTCATCCTGTGGTAAAGTAAATTGATGAGAGAATAAATGGTCTGAGAGGGAAATAACAGACAGGCACATTTTTATATGTAATACAAGTTCATCCTTTTGGATAATAGTGGGGGACTGCAGATGGATGAAATAAGTGGAATATCAGGAGACAGCTTAAATTGCTGTTGTAACTGTACTCAACATCAGATGCATAGAAAAACCTGAATTTGGAGATAAGTGTGCTGAAAGGAGGATTTAAATGAGTCAATTACTCTCTCCATCTGCAAATTTAACTTCTATTTATATTAATCTATAAGAGATTTTTAGGAACACCATCTCTATTTTTATTCTAAATGAAGGCAGATGTATAAGAGTGGTGAAGGAGGACTTTACATGAAATCTCATCCAGCTATAATACTGACATTGATGTAGCTAAGTGATCCTGTTGCTAGTAGGTAAGACATATACACGCATCACCCCTATTCCACAGGTAATGTAAATCCTAAAAAAAAAAAAAAATGGAGACTCAACAAAGCAAATGAATAGTCACAAAAATTAAATTAAACAGTGAATGGAATTTTCAGAACAGCCTAAGTTAGATGCCCAGACACCATGGAAATTGAGCTGGAGTTGAGTGCCTGATTCCTTTACAGTTTCTAGAAACTTTTAGCCATAGTGCAAAATTTTCAGGAAGTCCTCTAAATATTGCTTATGTGGGCCATGTAGATGTACTCTGTGTGCTGCATTTTCACTAGGAAATAGGGACACATGTTCTGAAGGCCCTCCAAAAATTTGGCCCATAAAGAGTAAAGACCAAATCTTGAGGTCTTCACTTAACTTTGTTTTATATTAAATTCATATAAATGCTAAGTGTTATCCCATAGATTTCAGTTCCAGTTTACCTAAGAATTGTCTAAGTAAAAAAGAACTCAGCATTTAATATGAAGAATGGGAGTTACAGTACATAAAGCCTGTTAGTCTCAGCTTTAAAATTATCTTCAAGTTAAGAGTGGTCAATATCTTTGTTTCTGTTTTGGTGCTTTCAGATGCATCAGACTGAAATTACCTGATATACAGGTATGAATTATGAGTTTTCATGAGGAACAATCATTCCTCCCTTGTCTATGTTTTATTAATAATGCACTGCTGTTATTTAGCATGTATTCTCAAGACACTGTAAAAATATTAATCCTCACAACAGTCCGTTCCGGTTGCATTCTAACAGTGGTGAAAAGAGGGAAGAAAAGAGGAGTTGCCTAAGGCAACAGAGAAAGTAAGTCTTGGAGCCAAAAATGGCACTGGCGAATTCCCGGCTTCCAGTCCTGTCCTAAAATCACTGGTCAAACAATATAAAGCAAAAATAGTGAAGAAACTGCTTTTCTAAAAATTGATTAGAAATTAACAACAGTACAACAGGTTACAATCAGAAAGCAGACAAAATGCAAAGTTAATTTCAGTGCATTTGTGTTAATTTAAAATTGTAAGTGTGTATGCTATCATTCAAAATTGATATCTATTTTTGTGCAAAATGTGTATATGAAATAAATATCTTGAATGAGAACAAATACGTTTTCTGTTGCTTAGGTCCTATCATCAGTGCTGGCAAAACTGATTTAAAAAATTAAGTAGGTGGAAAATAAACCAAGAGGACTGAATGTGGATACTCAGTCAGCTAAACCTCTTCCACTCCCATAGCTACAACTATGCCAGATGCAATATATTAAATAATACAAGCATGGTGATATTGTTTGGTTATGTCTACCTTACCTGGTCTCAGTTGACTTTTATCAGAACAACTTTTAGGATTCCAGTGCTTTCAGCAGCTTGCTATCAAATGCCTACAAATTAAAAATTGAAAAAGAAGCACAGCAAATGTTTTGAATTTCTATTGTCCGATGTAGAATGGGCAATATTCAGGACAAGTTTAAGGTCCAGTATCACACTTATTAACAATGCTAGAAAGAAAACTATTTTTTCATTGGAAGGGGAGGCTTTCTAGCCCCTCAATATGCAGTTTTTTAGCCATGGAAAGTCCCAGTGTATGTGATTTTCAGTGGTTAGCCATTTCGGGTCAGACTTTTAAAATGTTAGTTATAACTTTACCTTCTTGACACATGGATAGCAGGATACATGGTTCTAAGGAAGCTCAAATTTACCAGTGGAGTGGCCTGGAAAGAAGTGCAATAAAAGAATTGAAACCTACTCTCAAACACAACTATGATTTTGTTTTGCTTCTCTAAAATGTGGCATGTGTGCTGGTATAAAGATTTAATCAGAACTTGCTGGGGTGGACCTCATCCATCTCCATCTTTCATAGATAATGTGACAATTCCAAAGTCATGCTGATAAAACATTTATATTGCGCTACCTCTTCATGTATTTGTGTATGTGTATGTGTGCGTGCATGTGCCAATCCAGTAACAGCCTTTGAAGGAGCAGAAGAGTTTTGCACATCACAGTAACTGAGCAAAAACACTAAAAGTGTAAATGTGCCAGTCCAAATCCTGCATAGCATAATTCTTCCAATTTGTAGGTCTATGTTAAACCTATATTGCCTAAAAGGGACGTGGTGTGCGTAGGAATGGGGGTTGGCTATTGACAGCCTTCTTGTGACCAAATGATGCCTCCAAGATCCAAAACGCAGCAGCTCTGTTGGACAAAAATGTTACTGTAATCTTGTCTTTCACTAATGGTAGCATGAGAGGGGTGTGTAGAGGTGGTCATTCCTTGTCTTCCATGCATGCCCAACTCCCCCGAGTTCTTGCCAGTGCAGGATTTAGCCTATAGAGAGATCTAAAAAGACCAGTATTATTTATTTCATTTAGTGCAGTGTGTTGAGAGGTATTTGGAAAAAACCTTCATTTTGAGATGGGATTGGTGGAAGAGTAAGTGTGATAGACTTACTGAATGAAGCATCTGAAGATGCCTCTTAGGATACTTTATCTTTCATAGAATTCCCTAAGTGATTTAGAATGATGTGCACCTTTTATGATGTGTACTTTTCAATGCAGATGGTGATGCTACTAGTTATGTTGGCTTCAGCCATGCAGCTGTCAAATTTCTCTGTTTCTGCTGGTCGTTTCACAGCACTATTCGTCCTAATCCCTATTTTGATGTCTGGCAGACTTTTTCTTAACTCATCCTTCTGCTGTTTATTTTCTTTCTTTCTAATAAAAGAGAGACATTTCTCAAAAACTGAGCTCTGCATTTTGAATTAGTCTAGCAAACTCTTATGCCATTAAAATGTTGGTACTGTTTATTTTTTGCATTTTATTTTTCAAAAGGAGTGAACAATAAGTGCCATTAAGCATAGGGAATGGCAAGCAGCAAATGCAACTGCAAAAGCAACAGTTACCTCATAGTGAGCTTGAAATAGAGTTGTCACTGAAAGCTAGGTTAAGCAGCATTTTATGCTGACTTCCGATCAATTTTATGCCCTGACAACTTCCATGTGTCTAGAAAAGAAAAGAGTAAAGGAAACAGTCTTTAAGAAACTGTCAGGTCAGCCTTTCTACAACTCTCCCATAAGTTGTGGTTTTATTGTGGAAAATAACTGTGTAAAAATGACATTCATGGGTTCCATGTTTAATGTCTTTCAATAACTCCAGGTCAAATGTTCGTCTAGACTGAGCAAGTGTTTTCCAACTGCCACCCTTTCAAACTCAATCTGGGCTCTGAGTCAAGCTATTTTCTTTCTTTGTCATGTATAACTGCTAATGGTAACGTAGGCCAAATTATTTTCTGTGGCATTCTTCAAATTGTACTCAGTGCCACCTGCACAAGGCCCCGTAACTCCAAAATTACTAAACACTTCTTCCGGGGCCTGACTCTGTTCCAGCTGAAGTCATTGGAAAAACCTCCACTGACTTGCAGTATCAGGCCCCTGATGCATAAGGAGGCACAGGCTCCAGCTCATTCTCTCATAGCTGATTTTGGATTACAGGGCTAAGAGGAGTACAAAGCCATAGAAGCTAAATTTAGTCACTGAAGTGAGCAGATCTGGGTTTGAAGTACACAGAGCAGATCTGTTGAGTAAGAATTTGCTATTTTTAGTGCAGTCTGAGTAAAGAGAGTGAGGTCAGTATTCAGACAAGGCTGGGGAGACTAGGGTCAGTTTCTGCTAGAGACATGCGATGTGCCACAGGGATAAGTCACTTAAGCTGCTTGTGTCTCAATTTGCTCACTTGCAAAGTGTTCTAATAATAATACTAAATACTCCATTGGAGCATCATGAGACTTAATATTTGTGACCATGCTTGGCGATCCTAGGAGGAAAAGCACTTTAGAACTGCCACACATTGTTAAATTGATACAGTAAAGATCTGAGGAACCGGAGAATTTGCTTCATTTGAGATGAGGAATATTGGAGTGAGCTTTTTTTCTCCTTTTCTGTTTTGTTGTTATAGTTTGTTTTAAGAGAAGAGGGAAGAAAGTGGGCTAATGAACCTAGTGTACCTCTGCCTGATCCTCATCATTAGTACAAGTGAGCAAATTTCAGAATTTCTGTTCCACAGGAAATTCTGATATTTCAACATTTTGTTTTCGTCTCCAAAAAGTGAGGGAGTTTTGTCAATGAAAGTGTCATAACTATAAAGGGAAGGTTAATAGCCCTCCTGTGTACAATACTATAAAATCCCTCCTGGCCAGAGACACCAAAATCCTTTTACCTGTAAAGGGTTAAGAAGCTCAGGTAACCTGGCTGACACCTGACTCAAAGGACTAATAAGGGGACAAGATACATTCAACTCTTGGTGGGGGGAAGGCTTTTGTTTGTGCTCTTTGTTTTGGGGGTTGTTCGCTCTTGGAACTAAGAGGGACCAGACATCAATCCATGCTTTCCAAATCTTTCTGAACAAGTGTCTCATATTTCAAACTTGTAAGAAACAGCCAGGCAAGGCGTGTTAGGTTTATCTTTGTTTTCTCAACTTGTAAATGTTCCTTTTGCTAGAGTGTTTATCTCTGTTTGCTGTAACTTTGAACCTAAATCTAGAGGGGGTTCCTCTGGACTCTTTGAATCTGATTACCCTGTAAAGTTATTTTCCATCCTGATTTTACAGAGATGATTTTTACCTTTTTCTTTAATTAAAATTCTTCTTTTAAGAACCTGATTGATTTTTCATTGTTTTCAGATCCAAGGGTTTTGGATCTTTGTTTACCAGGACTAATTGATGAGGGTATACTCTCAAGCCTACCCAGGAAAAGGGGTGTAAGGACCTGGGGGGGAGGAATTAGTCTCAAATCTGCCCAGGGAAGGCGGAGTTTAGGGACTTGGGAAATATTTTGGGGAAGGCAGAGTTCCAAGTGGCTCCCCCCTAAGATTTGGAACACACTTGGTGGTGGCAGCTTACTGTAAACCTAAGCTGGTAAATAAGCTTAGGGGCTTTCATGCGGATCCCCATATTTGTACCCTGGAGTTCGGAGTGGGCAAGGAACCTTGACAGGTGGAAATTTTTTAAAAAAAATTGAATGAAATATTTTAAAAAACTTTAGGTATGTAAAACTTTCATTTTGCTCTTTTCCATCAAAACAAAATATTTTAACATTCCTGATTTTGAAATTCTTCACTTCAAGTCAATTCATCATTTAAACTGTTTCCCCATTGTGGTGTATTGCCCCATGGGAGTTGTAGTTTGAGAGCCAGATGCTTCCATTCTCCCCAATAGACTGGACTTCCTGTACATCTTCTCCCAGTCATGTGACTCCTATGACTCACCACACCGCTTGATTGGGGAAGGAAGGTTCATGCTGCATTATGCAACATGTAGTCCTCCCAGGAGCCTGTCCCTTAGGAAAGTATGGGGACTATCAAGCTCCTGAACTTACAGTTCCCATGGGGAAATGCACCACAATGAAATGGAGAAATGCAGTTTAATGTTGAACTGATCAAAACAAAATCTCATTTTGATTTTCCTGGTGAAAAATTTGTCAAAACTGTGCAAAATTTTCAGACAGAAAATTCCCAACCATCTCTCTCATTAGGTAGTTGAAGAGGTATTAGAATACCTCTTTCCTCAGAGGAACCTCTCAGCTACAAAATTTGAGTGGGGAACTAATCCTATGAGGAAGTCAGAGCCAATATTTTTTAATTCATTTTACTGCTCAGCCACCTGAAATGAAACTGACAAATACAGAAGTGAATAGTCTTGCTGCTATTGAAAGAGTCTCAAGGGCACGCAGTCAGGGCACAACAAGTTCATTAGCTGAATATTTTGTAATCTGTAATTGTATGAGAGAAAAAATAATTGTATTGTGTAATCATCCTATTTGCTCTCCAGATGCTTCTTATTAAACTTTGAGAGGGCTGTTCATTAAAGATAACGTCTGACCATATCAAAGTGATCTGTGTGTGTATATGGGTGAGTCTTTTTGTAGTGTTTTATACCCTCTCTTGAGAAGAAGGTCATGTTTTTTCCCACGTTAGCCTCTTTATTTGTAGTGAAGAAAAACTTGAATCACAGCAAGTAGACACCATTAGGACAATTGCCTTTTCTGTCAATTCTCAGGTTTGCTAAGTAAGAAAAAGCTCTAGGGGGAGGAAGGAAAAAAAAACTTTTGTTGTCTGCCATAAGGCTGGTAAAAGGATAAAATCCTGTTAAAACGGAGATTTCTTGAAACATCCTGTGCTGCTTGCTTCATATAGAAACACTTTCATTATTAATCTATGTAAATAATTAAGAAAGCACTTGTTGCCTACATCAAAAAACAAATGTTATGGTCAAGAGCTGCAGGAACCTGAATGTGTAAAAAGCCAGCTGACATGCAGCTGAATGGCTATGGTGTCTCAGAGAGGAGAGGTGCAGTGTAGCTTATGTTTTCACATATTTCAGGTGTCAATCTGTTTTCTTTTTTAGTTAATCCCCTAAGGAAATTAAACAGTTTTCCAATTAAAAAAAAGTTACCTTCCAACCACCTGTATTGACTATTTTTCCAGATAGCAGACACTAGTCTTTTTTTGATCAATGATCTCTCAGTTTTCCAACTGTGCATTAATACCAATTAAATAAAAAGAAAAGCATTTCTTATGAATATTTTTGAGTATATTTTTAGTAGAAAAATGAATTAATGGCCTTTCCCAAGCAAGTGTGTTCTGATGTTCTGGCTAAATTCCATGCTATGAAAAAAGTTGAAGAGGTAGCATTCATTTAATATTAAGATTTAATTGACATGTACTTTAAATTTTTGAAAGATCTCAAATTTCTTACTTTGACTTATCTTTGCCTTGAATGAGTACTAAAGAGCAATAGTGGTCCATCAAGTCCATTATCCTGTGCCTAGCAGTAGCCCTTACTTAACAGTTCTGAGGAAGGTGAAAAATCTGTAGTACTTTTGAGAAATTGTGCATTGCAGTGAGTGTATGGGGTATTATGAGGAGTCATCCCTGAGTTACCTCTGATCCTGAACCTGTTTAAACCTGGTGAGTCATCTGGAGCCAGAGAATGTGATGAGTCAGAGGGAATTACCTGCACCATATGTTATTGAACCAGGGTTCAGCCAGTCTACAGGTGAGGAGCCACCAAAGTGATCCCAAAAGAATTGGCTGTACAAGAGTACTCCCCTTTCACTGTATTCCTTTTTATTTCATATGCAGTTATTGGTTATGCTGCAGACTACAACTGTTACAGCACTAAAGGCAACTAGAAGAAGGCAGGTACATGGACTCCTAAGGGAAGCAGTCTCTCCAGTCTGCTCAGCATTACTATCTAGCCAGAAACGCTCCCCTTGCCAGTAGTTCTGGCAGATTGCCCATGCTTCTGTTCTAGCCTGAGCCTTTTTTCCATGCTAGCCAGCCCCTGCTCCAGCCTGCATCTGCTCCTTCCTCGGGCAGCCACCCAGCAATCTGGCCAGATATTTCTTCCTGATGCCAGTAGATCATCAGCTTACTCCCTGAAAAGTGAGATGTGATCATTCTGACTGTAGCATGTTTGACTATACTACTGGTCACAAGATTAGTCAGGCCCCTTTTTAAATCCAGACTATAACATTGCCCCAAGAAGCCAAACATCTGCGTCTAAAAGATAATTACTCTAACTACCAATACTTCATTCTTGCCTTTAGTCAATTTTAGTGTTCGAAATCAATGGTGGCAGAACTGGCTGGATAAAATAAAATAAATTTAAAAAACCTGGCCTCAACTGACAACTTGAATTCCTACATGTTCCCAACACTAATTGCTTTGAACTTGAATCTTTGGGGTCACCAATATTTTCCTCATTGTTTCCTTGTATTTCCCTCTTTTATCTGTTATCCATTTGTGATCTCTTGTCTTATATTTAGATTGTAACCATCTCATGGCAGGAACCATTTTTTTCTGTGTTTGAACAGCATCTACAATGGGTTCCTGGCACCTGAATTGTACAAATAATAAATAAAAATAAAGTTTAATTTTAAAGGTCCTATTACATTTAAACAGCTCCGAGTTCCGCAAAGCTTTAGTACAATTGTTTTGGTTTTCAGAGTATTTTATTTTATTTTTTCTCCATTTTATGCATGTTTACTCTTGACATGGGATTAATTCACATAGCTGAGACCTGGATCCATATTTACCCAGATTTCAGAGGGGCATAGACCCAGGGGTTTTGTTCTGCCTGTTCTATATATAGTCTAGCCATAAATCAGAAAATTCCTACAATTTTTGGAGTATTTGCATCTGGGATTTTGGTTTTTGGGACACCTCCACTGGTATGCTGGATCTATTTTTAATGTTGTGTATTTACAGGGCTATGCCCACACAACTACTCATTGTGTTAAGCTGTCTGTTTGCCCTGTTGGGCTTAAAGGAGTCCAACACTTGCTGACCGGAGCCAGACAGTACTCTTAAAGGAGAATCAGAGGAGAGGAAAGAATTGGTTCTCATGGGCAGTTGCATTGGCTGCTAAAATTTAATTAATTGTGCGGTTTATGTATTGGGCTATATTGAGAAGTGGATGTTGAGTACAGTACTTTAATTTTATCTTATTTAACTTCACAAATTTGAGTTGTCAGTATAGTTCTTACAGGACCAACTTGCAATCCAAGTGGTGCTAGGTGTAGTGTTAACTGCCAATCTGGTAACTGGCAGATAAAGGCCTGCCATGTTCCAGGATGCAGAAATCCACCGATTCAGACTGCCACAGTGGACTTGGGGCCTTAATATAAAGGTGAAAGGTACTGGTAGGCTTATGGGCTGTCACAGAGGAACAAGCATTGATGTGCTGCATGGCACTTTGGTTAGCTTGGGAACACTATTTCTTTTTGGCTGCTTTCTGGATCAATGAGCCTAAGGAGTGGCCTGTTAGGACATCAGTTCTGTCTGGTTCATGTTGCAATAATTACTTAGTTTCCAATTATTGACTAATTTTTGCATCTAATAAAGTTGCAGCCTGTGTGCCATCTGTTCAGTTAATGTCCTCCCCAGAGTCTTAGGTAAGTCAGCCCGAAGGTAAGAAGATGCTGCTCTGCTGAAGTGAATGGCGTGCCATAACCTTATAGTGGGCCTGAAATGGGCCAAATGCATATGATTTGCATAACTCATTAATTTACATTTAGAGAGCTTTCCACTTAATTCAGTGACTGGTCTCTATTTATTTGATTTAAACCTATGGACCCAAATAAAATACATTCCACCCTTTATTTTACTCTCTTTGGAGCACTTTAAGCACATATTACTAGATGCTTCAGTCACTGGCTGTGGAATGTTGTGAATGAATGAGGAACTAAAAATTCTGAATGAGAGCCTATATATATATATATACCTATGTTAACTAGGCACAACTGCAACAAAACCTGATTATTGAGACACTGACATAACAAGCTCTATCATGTGCTTTGCAAACTCTGATAAGCAACCCGGGGTCACAAACAACAAGCTGAACTGCTTACTTCAGTAAAAAAAAGAAAAAATAGAAGTGGGCATGTTCCAAATAAGGGCACTGTAGAGGTGTCATTCTAGCACAATTTACACATGAAGAGGAGCAGGCTTACTTTGCACTGTGTACGTGATTAGTGTCTTTAAACTGTAGTTCTAAAAACATGCATACATGCAATATGTATACACAAACTGGAGAATAGCATCACACAACCATTAATTACTGAGGCTGGCCAGAAAACAAGAATTCAATTTCATGAAAAAAATTGACCTTTTGGCATTTGGTTTCATTCTGCATTGAGACAAAATTTTGAGAAAGCAAGTCCCTCCGGAATAGCCAATAGCCCAGTGAATAGGGTACTTAACTGGGTTGTAGAAAACTCAGTTTCAGGTCCCTGGTTTGAATCAGACAAAGCAGGAACATAAACTTGGATTTCCCACATCCCAGGTGAGTGCCCTAATCACCAGTTTATTACTATTCTGGCTGTGTCCACGTCTGTGTCTGTGTCCATCCCTCTGTCCCTGAAATTCTATCCTGGACCAGGAAAATTTTCCCAATCCAAACAGATACATTTAGATGAAAAAGCCTTGAAAAATTCCCAACCAGTTCTAGTATCCCCATACTTGCATGTAAAATCTAGTCTTCAAAGCAGTGCACTGCTTATGGTTTAACACAATCCAAATCCGTTATTAAAAAGAAGACAGACTACATAAAAATAGTCTAAATTACATAAAATTAACTGCACTCCAAGCTCCTAACCATCATATTAGATCGTAGCAGTCCGATCTTCCTTGTTCTGTTAAATACCTATCACTACACAAATGTTAAGAAAAGCTTCAATACCTTAATTTCATTTGTTAAAAAGTATGCTGCTATATGTTTGAATGGAAATATTGCGTACAGCCGATATGATTGTGGAGTGGGAGATGCTATATCATAACAAAAGTAGTTGAACTGTTTTAATAGAGAACTTTGAATAAGTTTTTAAGAAACATGTTTTTATGGTCAATGATTGCAACTAAAATGTCTCTTTACTAACTGGAAATCAGTATTTCTACTTATATGAAAAATCTATTTGTGGTTTTCTCATGTTAAATCTAGAAAAGAGTGGCAAGAAGAGAAGTTTGCAATATGACTGGTTGATAGGAATTTGTTCAGTTATCTAATGGTGTACACTGTACTGTATAAGAGAAATATAACATTGGAGCAGAGAATTTTGTGGGATACTAAATATTTTTGTAGAATCATAGATGTACATGGCAACTGAGGGGGGAATGCAATTGGCATCACCTGACAGATATCTGGGAATGATCTCTTGCAAGAAAGGTAATATTGCAGTACGAGCCAAATTCTGCCCTTCAGAAGATAAATGTATGGAAGTGAAATACAGTTCTTAGAGGAATGGAGTTTTGGTTACGTATGTGTAAATTGACTATTGGAAGAGGGTCCTGGTCCTTGTTAGGGGTCCTGAGGTGCTATTGCAATACAAAGAACAACAATGGCAGAGGAATGCACATTATCAATACAGGTCAACCCATTCTGGGCTCTGTGGGGGTATCTGTGTGGATCTGGTAGCAGGAGTGAATAAGAATCCATATTATCAGAAAGGATGAAAACCACGTTAGCATCTATGGCTATGTTTGCCTTCCCAGTGTTATGTCGGCTCATAGATGTGCTGTTGTATGCCTACCTCTGGTATGCCTCCTTTCTCTTGTAACAAACCCTGTTGTCAAGAGCTGTAATCACAGCTGTGGATGCATGGATCTACCAGTCCACTTGTTTGGAACACTGACAGAATATGAATAACTAATGATTGAGCCATGGACCTGGCTTTCTTTTCCCCTTGTCAGAATTCCCTCTCTTCTTACGTTTACATTACACACTAAGCCTGGCTCTGACTCAGGTTTGGACCCAAGCTCCCCTTCCATACACACAAATCAGCAACCACTCAGCACCCAGGTCCTAGGACCCTGCTTGGGGGGGGGGGGGGGGCAGAGTCCTGCTGTGACTTGGGTCCAAGCCCTATCATTTTGCTGTGTGCACACAGATCAAGCTGCAGAGTCAAGTCAAGAGATCTGCTTAGTGCAGTAGGGATATAGTAGCATGGCTGTGAGACCCAGGACCAGCAATTGTAAATTCAGGTTTAAAATGCAGTGTGGACACTCAAGCACAGGCTTGGAAATGCCGAGTCCACAAACTCAGGTCCCACAGACTTGGGCTTAGTGTGCAGTGTAGACATATGCCAAGTTTGATCATTAAGTCATTAGTTATACAAAACTAATACCAAATTGAGGAGGATCTTAGTATGCATGAAAGTTGAGAATCGGGTTCTTGTTAAATAGGTGTATGTGACAGTGCACTGGATACGTGAGCCTAATGTATGTAATCCAGAGTGGTACATGGAATCTCAACTCCCATTAATTCCAGCTCAGCATCAGGCACAATGTTTAGTGTAAATGTTACAGCAGCACTCCCCTTAAGCTATTAAATGGAATTACTTGTAGAAATTACATAGCAAAAGATTTGGTGCTGCTAATAAATGTCCTTATTGTTCTGGGTCATTATCGTCCTAAGTCATTTTGTTGGCTTGAACTTTTCATTTTATACCTGAAATCAAATAAAAAGGATTAATTGCTAAGAAATGTAGTGATATAATTGGCACGACAGGTTACTGCACAAGGTTATTACATTAAGTGATTTGAAGTAATTCACTAAGGAATTGGAGCAAAAAATTCAAGAAACACACACAATTTAACTGCATTTAATTTGCAAAAAAACTGTTGAAATAGATGTTTCTGTCAGATTTAGGAGTTTATCTGCAGATAGTACAGCATCTAATACTAAGACATCTTTAAACAACATTCTTCATCCCAGAGGCTTGATGCTTCAAAAATGTTCATGGTAGTAAGTGTGGAGGGTGGAGGGGACCCAACTCACCCTTTGCACTCAATCTTGCCAAAAATCTTCCTCATAGCCATTTGTAAAAAACTTATATTGCAGACAGGATGTCTCCAAAGTCCTGAAAGGTGAAACACAGCTTCTCCTGAAAGCAGTAAGGACCTAAAGACAGCATTTAGCTTCAATTAGAATATTCAAATATTTTCAGATCTCACATTGTGGAATGTAACACAGGTGTTAGTGAGCTAACAAGATACTCGGTGTGCTCATTATTCAGTGTATAGTTTAGAGGATTTCCCCCACCCTTCTTGTGTTATAGTTAATAGTGCTTAAATCTGCTCCCATTTAAGTCTGTGGCAAAACTTTCATTAAATTGGAGCAGGAGCAGACCCTAAAAATATAGGTTATTTTAAAATATCAAACTTAGTAATATCTTGGCTTCAGTTGTGTGGTGTTTAAATCCCATTGAGTTGATCAAGGACTTTTAATTCACCAAACTGTTAAGAATTCTAGGTGCAGATAATGTAGGCACATTTCCTTCCAGGATTAGCCACAAAAAACGGAATTGATTTTTCCCTTATGTGCTAGGGGACTTAAACTGTGCTTCCTACATTAATAGCTAGCACTTGGTAGATGAGATTGCCTCCCCCTAAATATGCAGGATGCTTTCTCCTGCATTATTCATACTGTCCAGTATACATTCCACTAATAAAGTAGGTTTACTTCAAATCTGAAAAGCATATAAGAATTGTCTTGTATATTTAAGATTTTTGCCTTTTAGCTGTACACTGGTTATCTCAAGAATGACAGCTTGCAATTCTGAGCAAGAAACCTATTCGTTTGCTTTTGGTTAGGCAGAAGATGCTTCACTTTGCTATTTCTATTGCTCATTTAAAAATCAACCCAGCACTTTCAACGAAACCATTCCAGAAGATGTTAAAATATGCACTCACAAGACAAAAGGGAATTCTGCTCAAGCAGGTATTACTGAATATTAATAAGCGTGGCGCATCAGTCACTGTGACTCCTCGCAAGCCCTAAGATTCAAAAAGTTCACCTTGAAATTTACATTTACTTCTGTCACTCTGTGTGTGTGCGCGCGTTTCATTGTTAATGCTGACAATCTTTTAAAGACTAGAAATTATACAATCAGCAGCCTTGTCGATATGTTCATATCCTACTGGTATTATTTTTGGCCTTGAATTATTTTTTCCTCCTTAATCCAGTTAAGTGTGCCTGACTCTGTTTCCTCTCTCTTTTAATTTGCAGCTTTGTTTGTTGGCATTTCTTTTCCAGTTTTCATCTCAGCCTGTTCTGACTCATCTTTTCCCTATTACGGGTTTCATAATGCCTTAGATGTATTGTTTATCTCTTCCCATCTGTCTCACCATGCGGATTGTATTTCTGCTTTTCCCTTTTGCACTTTCCTCAAGATCGTGTGCACCTCACTTGCTTTCCAATTGCTTTCTTGTCCTAACCTTGTAACACTATCACTAACTACCTGTTATCTCTTTGTATGCTGTGGTAGGATCTTGAGTGTTTCAGACTGATTACTGGGAAGTTGAATAGGAGGTTTACATGGCCTTTTGAGATTTTGTGTTTAGACTGTTGCAGAGAGGGAGAGAGGAAGTGAGGAAAATATAAAATATAACAAGCAATAATAGGCTAAAACTAACCTGAAAAACAATTTTGTATCTCTCCTGTTGTATTTATCCTTTAGATGTGCAGTGGGTATGTTATTTATAACCTGAATTATTTGGTACAGAAACTTGGGAAAGTGTAAATATTTCTGTATGGAGTAAAAACAGATCTGAAGTAGTCAGTACTTGTCACTGGAAAAAAACAATAACTTTTAAATTTCTCTCATCCTACTCTCATGCATTCTAATTATGGTTGAAACGTATTAGACAGATAAATATAGATGATATGGCGAGTAGACAAAGAATCCCAAACTTTTGGATCCCAATGTGATAGGGTATCTGAAAAATACCTCATATCTTTAGATAAGATGTGAAAAATTTTGAACTGAAAAGTCCATTTGCTCTCAGGCAAGATTTAGTATTGCATTTGCAAAAAAAAAAAAAAAAAAGTAAAATTTTCCAGGGTACAAAGCAAGGTGGGGAGACAAACATTTCAATTTTAGTTGTTAGAGAACATGTATGAAAGTCCAGTGGTTTCAGTTTGCATTGATGTGTTTGAACCTTTTATCTTACTTGCAGAGTTTCCACCCAAATGCTTAAATTTTCAGAGGTTGCCTTAAAAAGCAGACCAAGTTTTCAACTGAAAACATATATGCTTTTCAGTAAGCTTGGCCTGAGATTAAGGTTTGTAAAAGAACCAAGAGCCAAGTGAGTTCCCCTGATTCTGGTTATTGTTTTGAAAGCATTGCCATCTCCACTAATGTTCTCAGTCAGGCAGCATTCCGAGAGATCAGTGAGGAGGACTGATAAATGAGTGGAAGATAAACAACCCTGTCTTCACTTCCCCTTGAGATGCTTCAACCACGACCAAGAGGAATCACCTCCGACCATAAGATATACAGCATAGCATACATTTGTTCAACCCTTGTCCTCTCTGTGAAGGCCACTTAGTGAAAATTATGGTGTGGGTATTTTGTGATGTGGAGATCTGTCAACTGAGAGCTGGACTGAGACTATCAAATCACTTCATACAGTCCACTAAACAGCCATATGTCAAATAAGAACTATTTTTGGTCACTACTGTCGTGTACGGTATTTAACTTGACTAATGTAATCTATTTTCAAATCACACCTTTCACCATGATACTTATGCACCTAGAAGTGAAAGGTGCTATATCCTGTTACTCATTTCCTAAACCATCTAGTTGTGGTTCCCCACACCCAAAATGTTAAATCTACTGTGTTGTCTCACTATTAATAAAACTTTCAGCAGCACTATCATGCATATAATAGCTCTGCAGTTTTAGATATTGACCATCCACTATAAACGTGCTCTGCTTGTGAATAGAATCTTTTACTCGGTGCCCATTTGGTGATTCAACCACAAGTAGCTAACAATTACAGTAAAGTTAGAAAGTATGAACTATAGCTGCTAATGTCAAAAATACAAGCCAGTCCACAACAAAGTCTAAAAGATACATTTGACTACTACCATAAAATCTATTGGCAAAATAATATACATAAACTGTTTCTGCTAGTGCTTATAGAATGAATAATGTATACAAACATGCCTGACTGTAGACTGTTATGTTAACATAGACTCATGATATCAAGCAGCCACAAAAGCTGCTAGCTTGTTAGAATGGAGCTTCTGACATCATTCAGCTACGAATGCTTGCTTGGAAAAAAGGCGCTCTAGTATGCAGATGCACTCTCTTTCTGCTGGAAGATAAAGAAGAATAATCTGCAGATATTTGACATAATGGGAGCAGCAAGCCTATCTGAAATATACACAGCAAGACTGCGCTCCAGGAGCTTAGAGAGCAGGACAGAAGATAAGCACACCTAACCTTACATTAGCTACAGTACTCAGGGACGTTGGGATGGGCAAAACGGCTTCAAGAGAAAGGAACATGTCTACTTAGCTCTACCAGTCCATGCAAAGATTAAAGCTGCTAGATGCTTTTTCCCCAATTTTTTGCTTCAAAGCTAATGTTAATTGATGTATCAGCTTACATTATGTTTGGGGGATGGGCTACAGATTTTTGAGTTATTCTTTAGCTCCAGCATTCAATCCCTTATTACTACTTGGCCACATTGCATTTCTGCTAACAATGTGTGTATTTTAACAACGTGATGGGTACTTGGAGATGCCTCAGTAGATTATGCTTTATAAATAATTAGCAAAATATGCACATTTAAGTAGTAGCAATAGTGTCCTTAACTAGCTCCTTCAACATGTTGGAGCAGCAAGATGATATGATCACCCGACTTGGACCATATTCCTATTATAGAGGAACGCATGCTATGGCTAGACTGAGAGTTCCTCAGACTCCTAGGCAAAGGATAGTATTACAAAAATTAAAAGAAAGTAAAAAAGGCATTTGTGACTGTGTTTTAAATAGAAGAAACTCAAAACTACAGGTTAACTGATTAGTAACTGATAAGGTAGCAAGGAACATCTTAAAGTCAAATTAGCTGATGAAATTAACTTTTCACTCCATGCCTGCATTCTCCATCTGTTAGCTGCATAAACACTTTGTGATAAGAAACATGTTCTCGTCCTGAAGAAAGTCTCTGACAAAGATTTATTTAGATAAATAATCTAAAGCTGAGCTTCATCTAATAGACTAAAAGAGAGAAAATGGCTATTAACATTCATTAGATCTCTACAGTCCTCTGGATATTCAAAGCACTTTACAGTGTTAATCTTTAGGTAGATGGGTATTGTCCCCAGTTAGGTAACTGAGTTAGAGAGATTAAGGGACATGCCTGTGGTTACATGGTGAGTTAATGATTGCACTAGTGTTACAGTTGTGGAGTTGCTTACAGTGAACTCCAGTCTTATTCCTCTAGAGCAGTGTTTCACAAACTTGGAATGCCACTTGTGTAGGGAAATCCCCTGGCAGGCCGGGGCGGTTTGTTTACCTGCTGCATCCCCAGGTCTGGCCAATTATGGCTCCCACTGGCCATGGTTCACTGCTCCAGGCCAATGGGAACTGCTGGAAGCAGCACTGGCTGAGGAGCATACTTTTTTGTCAGCTTCGGTCCAAATCTAGTGCTTAAGACATTCCATATAAGAGATCTGACCCTGTGATTATTAAAGGGAATGATCTTTCTATCCATGGACCCCATTCCACCCTCACTTTAACTGGTGCGAGTACAGAATAACGCCATTCTCTGTGAAGTCAGTGGAATTACTCCAGCCGTCTATCAGTGTAACTGAGAGCAGAATTTGTCCAGTGAACTTAGTAGCAGCAGGGTTGTGCTCAACACGTAATGTGTTTGACTGGTTCTATGCCTAATATATCACATTTTAAGGACTAAAGCTGGAGTTTATTGCCTGTGAGACCTATTTTTCCCTCATGCAGTGTGTTCTTTATGCCAGTTTTCTTTAGTTAGTAATCATTGAAAATCTGCTAACTGTATTGATTCAGGAAATGTCTGTTTTGATTGCTCTCTCTAAGTGATCACTGAATGACAATCCATAGAACAGCCAGTCTCCTAGATAGGGCCTGTGCAAAGAAACAAATTTCATCTTGCAAGGACAGAACACATCCTCCTAAGCATTTTAATGGCAAGGCAGGGATCAGTTGAGTCTAACTGGTATGCTGAAAAGCTATAGCATTCTTCACTGGCAGCCAAGTGATACAAAGATGATATATCACTTTCCAAAACATGAACAAATTATTTCAGACCTGATGCAGATGACCATCTCCACTGCTTGATATAAATGAGGAGCCAGTGCATCAGCTCTAGAGATGGGCCTCAGCCAAAACCACAGATCACAATTGTGGGATAGTTGAGTTCAGGCCCATCTCTAATCAGCAGTTGTAGAGAGTGAGGGAGTGCTAATTTTATATGCACCTCGATTTATCTATGTATTACCCCGCCTGAATGCACAGAGTTATACAAAAAGAGGCAGTTGTGGGCAGCAAACAAGAACTGAAACAATGAGAGACAAAGAAGGCTATCATGGGAAATACCAAGGTTCTTTGGGGAAACAACAGGGACGCTATTAAGTGGATATAAACCCTGGCTTGGCACCCACTAGGTTGCCAAAGTTGACTCTTCCCAGGTTGAACCTTGGATCAAAAAGTATACTAAACCCTTAAAGATGCTAGCCTAGGCAGGAGAAGGGAGAGGAAGTGAGTTCTCAGCCCCATGACAGACACACCCACTGGGAGAGAAAGCCACAGATAGTGTGCTGCAGAAGGCAGTCTTTATCTCCCAGCCAGAGATGGGAGTTAACTGGGCTGAGGGCAACTGTCAAAAAGCCAGTCAGGAACAGTTAAAGTGCAGGTATAGGGGAATATTGTTTTCCCTCGTTGCTCCACACACTGTGTACCTTTGGAAAAATAAATATGGCTTACTTCTGAAGAAGCTGTTTTTGAATCACTTCAATCATCCATTGTCGCAGGCTCCCAGAGTGAAAGGCCTTATAGATACCAAAACCAAATGGGCCTGTTGGGTTAACACTTTTGGTAAATAGCTTCTCTGGGCTACAGTAATCCTATCTAAGAATGATAGGACCATGTGATTCCACCCAGAGAGGGGTGAAGGTAGTGAAGCTTATCTCCAAAGGGGTATATTAAAACGGGACTAAAAGGGGTCTAAAATGCAGCTCACCCTGAAACAGTGACAGCCATATTGCCAACTCTTTCAATTTTATTGCGAGTCTCACAGTATTCGATGATTTTCTTAAAGTCCCAGCTTCTGTAATTTTGTAAATTTTGCTTATTATAGACGGACATATATTTTCATTGGATTTTGTGACTATGGTAAAATTGATGCTTACCAACAAGTACCAATAAAAATCTAAACCTTCCAAGCCCATAAATATGATGTTTGTGCATCCAAAACCTGTATAAACATTCCTGCCTAAATGAGAATGTAATTGTAATCATGTATCAAGTTTTCAAAGGGTACCCCAGGAAATCATGTGATTTCTTGTGTATTGAATATATGTAAGGCTATGATTTAGTCAGGGAAGTCAGGGCAGTCACACATTCTGTGACTTTACCAGACTGCCATGACTTCTTCATCTGTCTGCAGCTGAAGCCAGGGCTATTGCCATGGCTGGGGCTATGCACCCCACATAGCCTTGCAGTGGGGGGCCACAGTGGGATGGTGCACCCCTGCCCTGCAGCGGTGACCGCAGCTGGGGCCATGCGTTCCCGCCCCGTGGCCGCAGCCAGGGCCATGCGATCCTGCCAGGAGACTTGTATGTTTACTTTTAGTAAAAGTCATGAACAGGTGAATTTTTGTTTGTTGCCCATGACCTGTTCCTGACTTTTACTAAAAATAACTGTGACAAATCTTAGCTTTGATGTAATCCCTATGTGATCCTGAAAAAGGTCCTGGCTGAGGTATATCAATTTAAGACAACATGCTATTGTTGTTTTTAGTCTACCCAAATTGTGTTTAACTGCATATGTACAAATGTAAAGTAGGATGGAATTAAATGTGAAAAAACTACATTATATATGTATTATTCAACTCAAAACCTACATCTCAAGTATGATGTACACAGATATTTAAAGGTGAGACAGTTTTTTAACATCAAGCATGGGAGAGGAGTGATAAAGTAAATGAGTGTGTCCTTCAAATAGCATAAGAAAAGTCTCAAAACTCCACCCTGCACCTGCCCAAGTCCATGTCTAAAATAGCTCTAACATCATGCTTTTCCATGTTAAAAATGATTGTGTAGTGGTGGATCCCCCCCACCCACTCAAACCAATGGACTAAGGAACATGGATCCCACATGAAGTGCAACTCTACAGTGTATAGGGTAAAGATGCCTAGGTAGACCTCAAAAATCTTGTCTACTGCACCATTACATCCAGGATTCTCCATGCCCACAGGGCTGGAGCCATTATTTGTCCCTTCATTTCATTTGTTTCTCTGACATATTTAAAAGTGTTGGACAAACAACTCAATCTCTGAGAAACAGAAAGGAGTTTTGGAGTTTCTATTCCTAGAGACATGCATTATTTGAAGTGGTAAGTGTTTTGAGCCAGCTGTATTCCTGACCCCAGTTGGTCTTGGAGACCACTACTATGGACAACATAAATGAACTGGTCAGCCATCTTAAACTGTGTTGGTCAATATCTTAATGCTCCTCTGAGGGGAATTACAGAAGTCATTACATTGGTTTGCCAAGAGAAATGCAACATGTATTGCAAACGCTATTCTCATTATATTTTATCTAATGTTACCTCATTTTTGGGTGATATAAATGCTCCCACAAAGACTGTAGCAAATACTATATATTAAACAGGCACATTATAGAAAACTAAACCAAGTCTACTTTGTAGAAACTGTGATGCAAAGTATAATGGGTGAGATTGCCAAACCATAAAACACAAAGTGGTTGTCTTTTAATCATTCTAATTCAACTAGATAATAATCCAATAATCCAACTAAAATAAATAACATTTCACAGATTACTACTCAAATACACTGAATTCACTTCAATTTAAGTGCTAAGCATTTGTTCAGCATACAGCCATAAGTAACTCCCATGATTGGAGTATCAGCATTAAAAGATACAGCTTGTTCTGGAAGGATAGGTATGGAGAAGGGGGAGGAGGCATTGCACTGTATGTCAAGAATGTACATACTTGCTCCTTGGTCCAAGAGGAAGTGAGTGGCAGAACTCCTGAGAGTCTCTAGAGAGACTAAAAAGGGAAAAGAATAGTAGCAATGTTATGGTGGGGATTTATCATAGATCACCAAAAAGGAAAAAGAGGAAGTTGATGAGGCATTCTGCAAGCAGGTAACATGATTAGCTAACACACATGAGCTAGTATTAATGGGGGATTTTAACTTCCCTGATATCAGCTGAAAAACTGTTACAGCAAAATGTAATATGTACTGCAAGTTCTTAGCATGTGTAGGGGAGAACTTTTTGATTCAGAAAGTTGAGGACACAACTAGGTGGTCATCCATTTTGGATCTGATGTTGATCAACAGGGATGATTAGTTGTGAATGTGAAGGTGGTTGGGAACATGGGTGGAAGTGATCATAATATGATAGAATTCAAGATCCCAAGGAAAGGAGGACATGAGAAGATCAAAACAAGGACACTGGTGTGACAGTCTGTACTCCTTGTTCAACCCCTTTTTCAAGACTATGTTAACATTTAGTACAAAGCATACTGTGCATGGTATCATTTGAAATCTCATGATTTGCTGATCATTATTGTCCTGGCAAAATATGTGTGGAAACATTGTGTGTAAAGATATAAGATTCCACAGTATAACATTACCAAGAACATGTTCCAACAAGTTCCCCAAAAGGCTAGACAAAAGGCTAACCAATGGCTCAGCCAGGTGTCAATGAGATCAATGGATGTGGGCAAAAGATCTACATTGTGACAAAGAAGCAGTTTAAGGTTCCTGGCCACGCAGACTTTATCTCTTGAACATCAGCTGGAGATATTTCTTGTGCAAGAGAAAAGGTTATAAGAGGAGAGGACAGATGTCTCAAATCATCTCTCCCTTGCTCTCTACCCATGGAATCATCAACACCTGAAGAACAAAGGAAAAGCATTGTACTTGAGGGGGGATCCTGACTGAAAGAGGGTCAGCCAGTAAGACTGCTGGAACTTTTGGTAAGAGAGACCTTTGCTTTGTATTCATTTAGCTTGTTAAGTTAGCTGTTCATTGTGTTTTACATTTTATTTCCTTGTAGCCAATTCTAATTTATATGCATCATTACTTGTAGTCACTTTCTGTAGTTAATACATTTGTTTTTTTATTGTTTTATCTAAACCAGTGTGTTTGGACTTAAGTGTTTGGGAAACTCCATTTGGAATAACAAGATTAGTGCATATCATTTTCTATTAATGAAATGACAGATTTTATAGGAGCTTGTATTGTCCAGGAGCTTTCTGGACAGTACAAGATACACATTTCTCTGAAAGTCTGGGACTTGAGTTTGCTGATTTTGCCCTGAAGTATATTAAGAGTGGCTGGCCATAGCACTCATACTGTATAGCTGGGAGTGATTTACATGCTGGAAGCGGTACGTGAGAGGAGACAAGGAGTGGTTGGTGTCACAGGGAAGCAGGATAAAAGGCACCCCAGGCTGAAGAGTTGAGAGGACACAGCTGTTCAGTAGTCCAGATTGTGCCCTGGGAAATGTCATAACTGGAGTTCAGAAAGGCAGATTTCAACCAAGTCAGAGAAATAGTAAGCAAAGTCCAGGGAAAAAAAACCATTAGGAAGAAAAGGAGTCAAAGGGGGCTGGCAGTTCCTAAAAGTTGGAATATTACAGGCTCAACATCAAGCATTTCCATGCAAAGGAAAGATAGAAGGGCAATGGAGTCCAAGGTGGCTGCACAAGGAGCTTTTTTGCTATCTAAAAACCAAAAGGGAAACATACAGGAATTGGAAGGAGGGGCAAGTGACCAAGAAAGTATACATGGGAATAGCACAAGCATGTAGGGACAAAATCAGGAAAGCCAACGCAAAGAATGAGTTACAGCTGGCAAGAAATGTTAGCGACAACAAGAAGGGGTTTTACAAATATGTCAGACAAAAAGGAAAGATCAGGGATGATATAGGTCCATGCTCAATGGAGAAGGTGAGCTGGTAATGCAAGATGATAGGAAGGCAGAACTGCTCAATGCCTACTTTGCTCCAGTCTTCCATCAAAAAAACAACATGACCGAACAACTAGAGAAGTTACCATAGACAATACAGGGGAAGAGATGCACATCTGGATAAGTAAAGAACACATCAGAGATCTTCTCAATAACTTGAAAGAATTCAAGTGAACAGGGCCCGATGCTCTTCACTCCAGAGTGCTGGAGGAATTAGCTGCAGAAACCTCGGAGCTACTGGCAATAGTATTCTCAAACTCATGAATGACAGGAGAGGCCTGGGAAGACTGAAGAAGCGCTAACGTAGTGCCTATCTTTAAAAAGGGGGGAAAGGAGGAGCAGGCGAACTATACACCAGTAAACCTGACATTGATACCTGGGAAGCTACTACCGCAATGTATAAACCATTCAAATTGTGAATACCTGGAAGGTGGAGGGGTAATCACTAGAAGCCTGCATGGATTTACTAAGAACAAATCATGTCAAACAGAGGCGCTGACTTCCAGAGCTCCTGAAGGGTGCTATTTCTAAATTATTGTCCTGACAGGTTTTTTTTTCATGGCCTTGTAATGTACATGTTCCATTCCAGAGATTTCCACTGGGGACATCTAAGATGTTGCTCTGGCAAAACTATTGACTGGGGAAGCTGCACAAGTTAACATTTCCCTCACCTTCTATTGTTCCTGCTCTTCAGTATGTCCACCATTCATTTCATATCAGCTGACTTGTGTCAGTGCTCCTCTTCGGAAACTTTGAGGGAGGACCCGAAGATGTGTTCTGTTTCTGTTACATATACCATCTGTGACAAAGCTCTGTCCTTGTCTCCTTGGGTTCTGTGGTTCCTGACGGATTTCGCTGGTCTCAGAGGCTCACTGTGACTTTCCACTTAACCCTTCTCTCTCTAGAGACAAGAGTCACAGTCTACTGAGCCATTTTCATCATAAGCCAGCGAGGGAGGTGAGGAGAAGCTACCCTCCCTTGCGTAGTCTCTGTTGTCTCCCAGTCTCAGTGATTAATCAGTGTAGTGGGGAGCCCGGGTCCACCCTCTACTCCAGGCTCCAGCCCAGGGACCCTAATAGTATCAGCTATGGTAGCTGACCTTTTAGGAACAGGACACATACAATTCCCTGGGCTACTTCCCCACAGCAGCCTCCACTTCCTCAAGCTCCACTTCACCCTTACCTCAGGGCCTCCTTCCTTGTGCCTAATATGGTGTGTACAGCTCAGTCTCTCTGACAGCACAACTTCTCACAGCTCCTGACATCCTGACTAACTGGGAGGCTTTTAACTAGCTTCAGCCAGCCCCAGTTGGCTTCTGGTGTCCCAATCAACCTAGCATCCTCCCTGCCTTCTGGAAAGCTCTTAATTAGGCCCAGGAAAATTGACCTGGAGCAGCAGCCATTTACTTATCCTGGTACCAGGGACTTGTTTAACCTGGGGCTAATATATCTATCTCCCTCTACTTTTCTATAGCCATCTGGTCTTGCCCCATCACACATCTTAAAGTTCTCTCCGTCTGTGCCAGTTTACACCTGCCCGCTTGCCTTAGTCATCACGCTGGGCACTCAAGAATTATACTTACAAACAGAATTGCCAGCTTTTGTAAGATTCAACACAGCGATGCACACACTAATTCTCTCGCCACCTCTCAGTTTCAGGTTAGATAGAATGAACATTGCTTGGATCCATTCACACAAAAATTCCACACAGTGCACAACTGTGGTCACTCTGAATGTTGAAATACCTGTCTTTACTAGTAAATTACCAGAAGAAGGTTAAAGCATACAATGGAAAACACAGTAAAACCTGTAATCAATATAATCAAAAATATAATCAAGCTATAGTATAAATGCAAAAACTATGTTAAACTGATGACAGTTCAAAGTTTAAACATAAAATCAGGAAAAATAAACAAGGCTTGTGTCGTATTGCAAATGTGTAGGCAACGTGCATTAAACTGCACAGATTAATCTAAGAGTATGTCTACCCTTAGAGCTTGGGATGCGTTTTCCATCTGGAGGAGACATACTCATAGTAGCTGTCATTGAGCTAGCATGCTAAAAATAGAACGTAGCTGTGGCAGTATAAACTCTAGCTACCATTGGTGCCCATCAGAGCACCTAAGTACATACTCAGGCTAGCTAGCTCGTCCTGCAGCTTCCGCTGCTGCAGCTACATTCTATTTTTAGCATGCTAGCTTGATGAGCGTTGTCATGGGAGCTCTAAGTGTAGACAATCTTTGAAACACCGTGATCATGATTGTCAAACTGGGGTTTCTAAAATTAGGTTTCTAAGTCCATATTGAGATACCTAGGTAAGTCACCGAATTTTCAAAAAGTTGTGAACATGGAGCAGTTCCCATGGAAGTCTCTCTCTCTTTTTAAAAATCTAGACCTACATATTTAATGTCCCATATGACTTAGGTTGTTGTGGAGAAACCTTAATGTTTGAATTTCCTCACCTGTGCCAGCTTATTCCTCATCTTTAGCACAGAAGTTTTGAACAAACCCTCTTTCCAGCACGTAGCCTGAATGCATATGCTATGAACTGGAGTTCTGCAGGAGCTGGGAGAGGAAGAATTCCTTTTCTATAAGCCACTGTGCAATTGTAAAACAGTTCCATTCCTGCATCCGCAGGGCAGCAGAAGTGTTGTCTCCTGCTGCAGCCTTTTTATGGTGGTGATGGGCATTTGGATTCAGATCTACTGGCCTCCATTTTTTGTAAGCACAAACATCCATCAAGATAACCACTGTGTCCATTTTTTAAAAACTATTATTATGATTATTATTATTATTATTTTATTATTGGCTGTTAGTGGTTTCTCATCCTGCCATGTCTTTCTGGGACTGGCTATTAAAATCTGGAGGAGGCAACGGTGGAAGCCCTACATTTGCCACATTGAAACTGGCTGCTTCTTTCTGCATCTTCCTCTCTTCTGTCTGGTGAATACTCTTAATTCCTGTTATGGTTTCCCTTAGCTTTTGCTTCCTTACTCCTGAGCAGATGGCAGACTGCCACATTCTTATTATGAAGTTATTAGAGCTCATGTTATCTTTCAGTAATTAGGTTTTATTATTTTAAGCACTGATAATACCTGGAGATGGCTCTGACCCAGAATCTTGAATCTCAATAGCCTCACATGTTGGGGTGTGTTTGAAATTGAAACAGGGTTAGACACACAATGAATTGATTAAGCCATTACTGTGCTAATCCTGAATGCAAATACCCTTGACCAATGGAGATGAGGATGATTTAAATTTTGTAAATTGGGCTCTAATATTTTAAAAACAAAAACATTCTGACAGAAAAGAATTTGAGGGGATGCTCTCCTGCTTGGGGGGTTACTAAGTGCTGTGACCTCATAATCTGAAGCCCAACCTTCCCAAACATATTCTCCCTGTTCTGTTTCCCTGGTAGCCTCTTCATAATCCTTTCCCTAAACCCCTGTGCAAGTGGAGTGGGGAGGGGAGAGGAAATGAACTGAGATGAACCCCTTGTTCACAGTGAACTGATCATGAGAGAGGGGTTGGCTACAGATCTAAAGAATTTAAATACATGTAACAAAACCTAGATGATTTCAGTTCTTCATATTTCAAGCCCAGGGGAAACCTGTTCACAAGTAACACAAATTAAGTTTACCTTAGTTTCATAAAGACTCCAATTTTGCCTGTGCTGTGGAAGTGTTGTCAGAGGGACTCACTTAAAAGGGGAGCAATATAAAGCTCAGTGCTCAAATGTTCAACATTGCATGTACGCAAGGTATGAATTATCTTTGTGCCAGTGGAATCCTCTTGACACTCGCAGTCTTCTGTGAACATCAGGGCTGCTTGGTACCTTGGAAGAGAAAAGCTGAAGAAATAATCAGCATTTTAATATGTTCCAAGACTTTTTCTTTAAAAAAAAAAAAAAAGCATCGTTAAGTCTGAGTGAATTAATTAGAGAACACCAGGAAAGAAACCAGCAAGATGCTTATTGCAATTTGTGTCTGAAACAATGAAATCTGTTAAGCCACCAAAAACCCAATCAAAGAATTAGAGACCTTAAGCCCTTACCCTCACTGGGAACATAATTGTACTAGCTAAACCCATGTTATAACCACATTGTTGCTGTCAGGGTTCTACCAGCTGCCCTGATCAGCACACAGAGATATTTTGCCTGAGATCTTATTTAGAATATATTGTAGAGCCATGCTATAGGTTGTAACCTCATTCTTAGGCTCCTTGCTGTGCATCATGCAGAGGAAAACTATTTTACTAATCTATCACCTAACAATCTATATGCTATTTTTCTCTCCCTTTTTACTTGCTCTATCTTTGATGATGGAGGCAGGTATTTTCTTCAATGCAATCTTGTTTATTTACAAAGAATGTAAAAAGTCCTGTTTCCTTGAACACAGGAGGAATAAAAGAACAGATAATTTCTTTGCTTAAAATCCTAGACCTCTTCTGCCAGCACCAGACTCCCCATCTCTAAGCATTCCTCAAGGTCACATACTGTGCTTCTCCAGGCCGCTTGTCTCTAGAGGTGCAGGCTGTCTGTCCGTCTCTGTGTACTGTCTCCTGCTATGCACCTGCACACAAGTACATACATCAAAAAATACCCAGAGAACCTTTCTGCCCAGGTTGTTAAAATTTCCAAGCAGCCTTGCTTTTGTCTTTGTTTTGGGTGGAGACATATGCGTGTGTTTTGGGGTTGGAGGCTGCTTTTATTTCAGTCACTTCTTTATATTCATCCTGAATGAAAAATGGTGGTAGTGACTAACCATAACAAGAAGGTTTAACCCAATGCACAACAATGCCCATATCTATGTGCATCTATACTAGTAAATGTTAAAGCTCTGTTCCTTTATTAATTAGGTATGTATAGTATTTTATATCAGAAGTTCAATCCCTTGACATCGTATTTACTGACAGAGCATTTAAAATGCTCCTAGATAATAAATTTTTAGATTTGGTGAGAGAGAGATAAATCTCACTCCCATATAACCTGGTTCCCCCCTTCCCAAATTTGCCCCCTTCCCCCATATACTGGTTTCACCTCATTTGATTACTATTGATCTTTGGCTGTGTTTACTGCCACTGCTCTTCCTGTATGTAGCTTGATTTAGCTGTGAGTATTCGCTTGTTCTCATTGACATCCTCAGCAGCCTGCTAACTTCAGAGCTGCTACTTAGGAGGAAGTACTAAGATTTATAGTGCATGCTAAATAGAATGGATACACTTGTGCTTCCAATTCTTGTCTTCCCTATATCCATCATCCCCCTGGAAGCATCTGTAACAGAGAATGGAGAAAGGAATATACAGCAACTCAGAATTTATTGTACAAATGAAAGGTGGCCAATCTATTGGGCCAGTTTCTTACACGTTTTTAAATTCATTTACTGCGTCAGAAATAGGAGGTTTTCTTAACGTGGCTCCTTGTTGTTCACAGTGGAAAATTTGCTGGCTGCTCAGTAAGGCTTCTGGATGGCAAGATAGAGGCAGCATTTTCCCATCTAAAAATAATTGAAGTGTCTGTCAGTGTCATTTGTTTACTTGCATATAGCCTATGCAGTTCCTGGAGTATCTTACCGTACATACAAAAGTACATTTTAGAAATCCCTTTTACCAGAGAATCCTAAAGTGCTCTACAATTTAGACTCCCCTCCCCCGCAATTAGTTGTTATACCTAATGTACAGCTGGGGAAAATGAGGCATGTGAATTGTGACTAGAGCTGGAGAAAACTTGAAATTTGTGTTCCACAGGAAATTCCAATATTTTAAACATTTTCATTTGGATTCAGAATTGAAAATTTAAAAAATTTATTTTGAAAGTAAACTATGACATTTGTCATTTCATAAAAATTAAGTAATTGAGGTTTGATTCTCCCCCTCACAATTAAATGGAGCAATGTGCTGCCCCAACCCCTCCGTGACTCCCCATGCTTTCCTGAATCAGCTTTTTCAGATGAAACCCCGTTTTGTCAAAAATTCTCAATTATTTGCAGCTGTGTCTTGGCCAGGTGAGTTAGTGGTAAACTTGGGAACACAATGCAGGGGTCTGCACAGTGGAACTTTGTTATAGAAGCCAATTGTACATAGCTGAAGTTATTGGAAACTTTGCCATTAATTAAAGCAGGAGCAAGCCCGTAACTAAATTAGGCACCTTCTTCCTCTAATCTGGAAAGCAATTTGTACATTTCAATACATTGTTAGCTCTTATGACTCTAGTCACAAATTTGTAGGCTTTTTTTTTCCTTCCCACTCATCTGTAATTCCTTGGGAGCCTGCTCCTACATTACACCCAGCAAGTTGGCTTTCCAAGAATTATCTCCAAGTTGTAACTATAGTTCTGTCTTCTGGTACCAAATAGACAAGAAGGCCATACAAGGAGGCAATTGGGGAAAAGTACATGTGCATCAGGAATGACCAAAGCTGGATTTTTGGATCCACATTTTTTTACGACCCAGGTACATCTCCAGTGAAGAGAGTTCCTCATTGGCTTCGCTTCCCAGAGCTTTTAACCTGGAGATAAGGAAATCTGCTGCTGTTTGACCACCTTGGTAAGCATGCCACAGATGGAGATTACACTTGCAACCTGTCTAAGCAGGCCTCACAGACAGTTTTAAGAATGCTGCATATGCGATATTTCAGCATAGTTCTTACACTGGGTATATATATATGTATGGAAAGCTGCAGACTACCTGATTGTAAAGAGACTGCCAAAAGGCTGTCAGGAAGACAAGGAAATCTTGGGCACAAGGAACTGAGGAGTTAAATTTTCAGATTGTGCCAAGAATAGGTACAAGGGTAATAAAATGAGCTATAAGTTCAAAGAGTGCACCCTTTCTCCTCCCCCGTTCCCGAACTTAGTGGAGCTCTTATCCGTCTTGTGGTTGATGAAGTGAGAAGTGGGAGAGAGTCAAGCAAGAGTAACCAAAGGAGCTGCCTGAGAAGCTTCTGTGCTTACTAGCCTTTTTACTAGTAAGTAGAATGACAGCAGCAGCTGAGGAGAGAAGTCTGAGCTGAGAGTCACTTATTTAATTAACTGCTTTTCTATGACGCTAATCACAATGGTATGTGAACACCTCACAAACACCAATGAATTAAATTTAACAATACCCCTGAGAAGTAAGGAAGTAGCAATGTCGCCTGTCTTATAGAAGAGGGGGAAAGATTAAGTTATTTTCCCAAAATCACATGGGTAGATATTGTAAAACAGGAGATGCTGTAAAACAGCTACTGAAAAATGGCCTCAGAGAAAGCAGCCTGGTTGTAGTTTGAGCTATTTTTCCTTTTAATACAAACATTTTGCTGATTTGCTTGTCAAGTCAAGGTGGAAATAGAGGAACTGTGGAAGAGAAGGAATGAAAGCGGCTGAAGGACAGGTGTTGTTCAAGAATAACCTCTCTGGCAACTCCAAAAAGCCTATAATCAACAATTCAATCTTAATAGCATTGACAGATGCAGTTGCCTGGAAAATAGTATTGCATTCTGAAATATAGAGGAATAAATCCAGCAGCAAAGTTGTGGATATTTTACAACTTGCTAACATGTGTATGTGTGTGTGTGTGTGTGTGTGTGATGTCCTGTCCCTTTAAATTTTCAGGGGTGCTCTGTGCTCTCCCCCTTCCCCAATGAAAAGCCTGACTTTTGTGTTAGTTTCGGCCAGAACAATAAAGCTACCACAGCAGAGAGTTGTGTGTCCATCAGCTCCCTCTGCATCTGTCTATCTTGTCGGCTGACTCCGGAAATATACTAGTGTGACTATAAATAAAACAGAGGGGCCTAATTCTGCTCTCATTGCATTCATCATCAAGTTGTGCCATTTGACTTCAGTGGGACAGGCTCGAGCCCTGTATCATGGAGCTAATTAGGAAGAATAGTTTACACAAGGCCTCATTTTACAAAACAGTGAAGCGCTGAGTGCCCTAAACTCCCACTTAGGGCTTGTCTGTGCATTGGGGAAATGGGCTCAGAGTGTGATTTGTAAAGTGTTAATGTAATGCACATCAATTGGGCCACGTAGCCCTTGCTGGTGAGCAATAAAGGTTCCTTTGTGAGCTTTAAAATAGTTTTTTCATAACGTAGTTTAACATTAGTGTGCTTTAGAAGTCATACCCCCTTTGAACGCATTACCCCACTGTGTAGACAAGCCCTTAGTCATTGGGAGTTGAAGATACTCGGCTCTCCACAGCATAATTTCTACCAAAGAGCTATGTTATTTTCTTAGGTCTCCACAGAAGATATTGATGTCTCTTCTCCTTTCCCAGCATGCACGGGGCTCCCCTTGATATCAGTGAGAGAGGTATATTCTGTATATACAGAGATAGCTGGGCGGTCAAGAAGTAATGTACAATGTAGATCTAAGAAGAAAATTAACCTCTGAGCTTTGAATATACCAGGGCATTGCTTCAGAATACAGAGGGTGTGGAGGGTGTTTTTGCGGCAACATATAATATAATCTATTTTTATTTATCTTTGGAATTCAAACCAGAGCAAAACTAAAATGAGGGAGGAGAAGTGGAGAATAAAAGATGGAATGAATATACAAAAGCGGGAATGTTGGCAAAGCAAAAGAGGACTGAGAAGAGAAATAGAAACTGTTGCAAAGAAAAATTAATGTCCAGGTCTTACCAATAAATACACTACAAGCACTTTTTTAAGAAAACCCCAAACCACTCTGTAATATGAGTGGGAGAAGGGATGGGTAAGATAAAACCTGATGCGGGGTGCATAGAAGCTACAAGGACTAGAAAGTTTACTGTATATTCTTTAGGTTTCTATTTCTTGGTTGTATCACATTCTCAGAATGCTGAACGGAAACTGCTTCCTCTTCTCTATTATTTTATTGTTCCACTTTGAAAATATTTCACTTTATTATTTTTGTTTTGTTTTATGCGGCCCCAGCATCTTTATACTGACAGCATCATTAAGGAGGTGCACAGCTCTGGGAACACTACATGATTATTTCTGGGTCAGGTTGTGTTGTCTGATGACCCAAGCAAAGGGAACAAAGAAGATGAACTTCATACTCTACTGCGGCTGTACCACTGACACAAAGTGTAAGCATGAGAGAATCTCTGTGCCTCAGTTTCTCCATCTGTAGAATATCTACGTCGAAGGTATGTTTTGAGGCTTAAAGCATTTGAAATTCTCAGCTGATAAGTGCAAAGCAATAAGTTTACAGTAACTGAAAAACATATATTGGAAAGTATATGTTGAAGACATTGTTCCAAATAGGGTGACCAGACGTCCCAGTTTTATAGGGACAGTCCTGATTTTGGGGTCTTTTTTTAATATAGGTGCCTATCACTCCCACACACCCATCCCAATTTTTCACACTTGTTGTCTGGTCATCCTAGTTCCAAAATACCCTGTACTGTTTCAATGCCTTTGTCACTGCCATTAGTTCTGGTTTGTCCCAATAACAACTCCAGTCTAAATGGTACTTCCCAGCAGCGGGTCTAGTCTGCTAATATATATCTTAGGGGTGGGGTTGTTTTGTTTGTTTGTGGTGCCTCCTGGAAGATGCTTGGTGCAATCATTTTCTGCTGAAGTTATGAGCCAGATACTGCAAGAGATGCTTCACATGGGAAAGAAAGTAGGATTTATTACACTGAGGCAACATTTCCCAATGGATATGGCACTGGACTGCATGGAGAGTTGGGTATTATTACTGGGTTTTGACATTACCTCTATGTGATATGTTGAGCAAGACCATTTAGGCTAGGGTTAGTTGAAACGTGTTAAGTACTTTCCACAGAAATTTTCAAAAGAAATCAAAAAAAATTGCTAAAAGAAATTTTACAGAATTTTCCTGTTTTGGGAAGAAAAACTAAACAATAAATATTTTTTATTTTAATCTTCCCTCACCTCTTGCCCCTATATTGTCCCATTATTTATTAGAAAACTGCTTTGGAAAATAAATTTGGAGTTCATATTATCTGTTAATCATTTTTTTCAAAAACTGCTAATAAAAATTGCCTGTAAATGACTAAAGTGTCTCATGCATCCAACCTGTGTCACACATTCTTCAGGGGCAACTCCAAAGAGTTAGACATGTTGATTTTATCAAGTTGGCTTACTGTATAAAAGGTTTGATTCTTCGAATCACTTGTGTCCTCTGATTAAAAGGATCACAGGAGTTCAGATGGGAATAAAAAATTTCAGGAGTAAAGTGGATAGATTGAAGAGGACTTCCACAGACCAAAACACAATCTAAGATATATAAAGGAAGACAGTGACTATAATAGCAGTACTATGGAAATAGTGTGCCCGGTGGTATGATTCTAGTCAGCTTTAAATTTTCAGCTGAGGGTAACTGTTTTTTTTTCCTTCTGAAATCTCTAGTGACTAAGAACATTTGCCCTAAGCCAAGACTGAACTTTCCCTCAGAGCTGTCAGTACTTTAGCAAATAGTGTCAGAATAATCCTGCCTGTTCAATAAAGCTAACATAGAGCCTATGGTGCAAATGGCTTATTTGCTATTGGCACTGTAATGTGACTAGTCATTGCCATAAAAAAAAACCCATACTTTCGGGTATTGCTTTCCATCAGAATGCAGGAATGTGTGTGGTTTGATTTCTTTCTGGGGGCCACAACCTACACTGTGGACCCTAAGTTTTTGAAGCTTAATGTGGCTCATTCTCTGATTGTTACAAGGAGACTGTTTGTTTATTCTGGGATTAGATGTAAATAACTATAGATTTACTAACTGTGAAGGAGTTGCCAGGAGGCTGGTAGAAAGATCATCAAACACTGACTGGTAAGGTACTGAGAGGACTAAGGGGAATCTTGACGCTATGCTAACTTTTCAAGTGAAATGAATGAACATATGTTACCGCTAAGTGTTCATAATAGTGTAGAGGGTGATCACACGTCCCTGAAAAGCCGGAGCAGTGTTCTTAGTTTCACTGATTGTTTTGGCCCTGTTTCTGTAACTCCTTCAGATTAGCCACCTAAATAAGATGTTGGCCAATGAGCTGGTGAAACTGACAATCAGTAGGCTAAGTATATGTAGTACACGCCTCAAGGATCATGCCTCTACTGTAATGCGTTGAAACCCTATCCTGCCTTCCCCAATCAAAATATGAGGCAACAAAGTCAGCTCCCTTTTCTCCAAGAATCTTCAAGCTAGCTGCTATCCAACCCATATATTAGCACGGAAGTAGAGGGATAGCCATTATTTGGCTGTGGAGAAGCTGCCTTTTCCTCTCCTGTGCTCTCAACTTTCAAAATCCTGCCATGCGTGCCTCTTCAACCTTCCCTAAATCAGTTGTAAGAACATAAGAATGACTGTACAGGTCAGATCCATGGTCTATATAGCTCAGTATGTCTTCTGACAATGGCCAGTGCCAGATGCTTCAAAGGGAATGAACAGAGCAGGGCCATTAGAAGTTAAAGAAGTATGGGCTGGATGAATGGACTATATAGTTGATAGAAAGCTGGCTAGATTGTTGGGATCTACAGGTAGTCATCAATGGCTCCATGTCTAGTTGGCAGCTGGTATGATGAGGAATGCCCCAAGGGTCAGTCCTGGGGCTGGTTTTGTTCCTTATCTTCATTAATGAACTGGAGGATGGTGTGGACTGCACCCTCAGCAAGTTTGCAGGTGACATTAAACTGAGAGGAGTGGTAGAGATGCTGGAGTGTAGGGATAGGATACAGAGGGACCTAGACAAATTAAAGGATTGGGCCAAAAGAAATCTGATGAGGTTCAACAAGGACAAGTACATAGTCCTGCACTGAGGACAGAAGAGTCCCATGCACTGCTACAGACTAGGGACCGAATGGCTAGGTAGCAGTTCTGCAGAAAATAACCTAGGGGTTACAGTGGACGAGAAGCTGGATATGAGTCAACAGTGTGACCTTGTTGCCAAGAAGGCTAATGGCATTTTGGGCTATATAAGTAGGGGCATTGCCAGCAGATCAAGGGACATGATCATTCCCCTCTATTCGAAATTAGTGAGGCCACATCTGGAGTACTGTGTCCAGTTTTGGGCCCCACACTACAAGAAATATGTGGAAAAATTTGGAAGAATCCAGTGGAGGGCAACAAAAATGATTAGGGGGCTAAAGCACGTGACTTATGAGGAGAGGCTGAGGCAACTGGGATTATTTAGTCTGCAGAAGAGAAGAATGAGGGGGGATTTGATAGCTGCTTTCAATGACCTGAAAAGGGGTTCCAAAGAGGATGGATCTAGACTGTTCTCAGTAGTAGCAGATGACAGAACAAGGAGTAACAGTTTCAAGTTGCAATAGGGGAGGTTTAGGTTGGATATTAGGAAAAAGAAATTCACTAGGAGGAGGATGAAGCACTGGAATGGGTTACCTAGGGAGGTGGTGGAATCTCCTTCCTTAGAGGTTTTTAAAGTCAGGCTTGATGAAGCCCTGGCTGGGATGATTTAGTTGGGAACTGGTCCTGCTCTGAGCAGAGGGGTGGACTAGATGACCTCCTGAGTTCCCTTCCGACCCTGATATTCAATGATTCTATGAGTCATGGGTTTGTATCCTGACCATCTTGGCTAATAGCCATTGATAGATCTGTCCTTCATGAACTTATCTAATTCTTTTTTTAACTTAGTTAAATTTTTGACTTTTACAGGATCCCCTGGCAATGAGTTCCACAGGTTGACTATGTGTTGTAAAGAGGTACTTCCTTATATTTATTTTAAGCCTATTAATTTCATTGGGTGACCTCAGTTCTTTGACCCCTGGTGACTCCTGTCCTCTGTGTTCACACTAAAATAGGTATCCTCGGTGATCTCTTTAAATATCTAATAGCCCATAAATTGGCTTTACTGGGAATTATGCAAATCTTAGAAAATTTATTTTCCAAGCTGAATTTCATCTCTTCCTTCAGTGACAAATTTGTCATTACTAGAGCTGGATGAAGAAAGGTAATTCTGTTTTGCAGAGCATTTCAAAATTTAGTTTCATTCTAATTTGGAATAGAAACAAAACTATATGAAATTCTCCACACCGTGGAATGGAGTCCCAGCTCTGGGACAGTCAGCCTGGTAGGTTGTCTCTGAGTCATAGATAGTAAAAGCCCTGAGGTCCCTGAATCTGAAGCAGTCTACCTGGTAGGTTGCTAAAGAATCAGGCAGCTGAGTTGGCAGTAAAACAGCATGTTTTCATCTAAATCCTGTCTAAACTCTGGATTTTGTTGGAATATCAATGAAACTGAGCAGTTTCCAGAAAAGTTAAGATTTTGATGAATTGGCAAATTCAGACCAAAAAGATGATTGTTAGTATTTTTCCAGCCAGCTCTAGTTATAGCTTCAAATATAAAGCTAAAATACATACACAAAAACTACAACATGAAGGTTGAAAAGTCAAGCACTCAGAAATTAGGAAATGCCAGAATTAAGGTTGCCTGTGCAACCTTATTTTGGCCTTATGCTATGCATTATATACACTCTTTAATTGCATAATCAGATACTATTTTTTTGTACTGGATCCCTGTCTCATTCAATGCACAGGAAGGAAGGCACTCACTTAATGCCAGAAAAATGTTTTGTTTAATCTTCGGTGTTCAATGTGTGGCCCCAATCCTTATGTACTGCACACTACTCAGCCCCTGCTCTGACGATTGAATTATTAATTTGCTCATGGGCTTTTCTAGGGGACTCATTAGTATAATATCTGAGTACTCCACAAACATTAATCTTCAAAACACCACTCTAAGATGAGGGGTGGTAATATCCTCATTTTACAAATGAGAAACTGAGACACACAGATATTGAGGTCAAATGTTTCTACTAATTTTGGGTCCCCAACTAGAGACAGCTAGGACTTGAGATTTTTCAGAGACCTATATATTGGCCACATTTTCATGGGGATAGCAAAAGGTAGGTCCCTGACAAAAAAGTGACCCCCTTGACAAATTGCAAGCCCCTGCATCAAAGCAGGGGGGATGCTAGAGTTACGCAAAGAAAAGGTTACTAGATTTTTGTAACATGGGCAAAACAGTATATTTTCCCTATTCCCATTCTTAGAAATGGCTGAAATGTTTTGGGTGATATTTTACAAACAAACAAACAAAAAATACCCTCCCAAACAATTCACCCCTAGGCAGACATCCGTCATGGAAAATTTCAGCCCAAATGGTTAAACTTTGGCAAAGTTACAAGCAAACAAAAACACATGGTCTTACAATGAGAAGTGTCAGGCAACCTTAACAATATGCTGCACTACCAGCACTGCCTGTAATTATTTCCTAAATGTCTGTGGATCTGTTGCCTGTCAGCGCATTATGTCCAAACTGAAAGGCCTTTGAAAAGGAGAGCTTTTCCCCTTGAGGCTGTGCTTTATGGAACCATCTATTCACGACCGATTCACCAATTAAATGAACTCTGCATCTTCCCAAATCAAAAACAGACTGACCAAAGGTTAGCTAACTAGACAATCCCATGTTGGATTCTAAAAATGAAAGACAAAAGGGCAAATGCCAGTTTATAATGACTTATTAAACCACAATAAACAACTTCACAATAAAATGAAATGTCCAATTGAAGATTAAATACAAAGACACAAATAGCTAACTAAAAGTGAAGAAGAGTAGAACCAGACTGGAATTAAGTTGACCCTTTTCTGCTAGATACTAGATTGAAGTAAATGGAAACTTTGCTGTTAACCCACAAGCACAGAGATCCTAGTTCTTTGTGGGTACATTTTGTGCTGAAAATGGTACTTTGTAGTGTTTTTGTACATATATCATGGAATATATGTAGTTTCAAGGCACATTAAGTGTGTTTAAGGTAAACAGGTGAGGTGAGCTAAGAGCAGTGTGAACTGGTGCAAATATCTAATGAACCTTTTGATCCATCATGTCCAATAGTTTTATACTCCTTGTGCTTAATGGTCTATCTGAAATTCAGTTATTTTTACCTCAAATATGTGACATGTAGCATTTTGAATTTTAGAACTCCTTAGTACATTGTGTGTTCACCAGGAAATTAGTTTACTGTGCAAGTGTTTTGCCATTCAGGGAATTACGCTGTGAATATTACGCATACCTCTAATATACAGCAAAGGTATGTACAGCAAAGCCTTGGTAAGTGGGCAGCTGGTAAAAGAAAACTTAAAGGCACCACGTGTACTTTACTAGAACTTTAAATGCCAGCAACCAAGTTATGGTCTCACATAAATCCGTCGAGTTCAGTAGTGTTAATGGATGTTACTAAGATCAGTTGCTGGCCACAGTTTTCTTTGCCTCCCCATATACTACACAATTGAAATAATTGACTTTCAATTAATAAATGCACATGCTATTTAAAAAATTGCAGTGTTTTAGTGTCCTATTTAATTCTTAAATTATTTTCCATTTTGGGTTAGCTGGGTTCTTAACCATCCATTGTCAAGTGGTGATAAAGAGAAATTCCCTTTCCTACAATAAAAGTGTCCTTTGAAAGCAGCAACCCCCTCATCATGTTTTAATACTGCGTATATGCGGGAATAATTTTATGCTTCTTTAGTACTTCAGGTCTATTAGAATCTACAACATTGAAAAAGGATTTAAATGCTGAAACAGAAAAAATTAGGCTACATCTAATATCCCAGTAGTGATCATGATATTGTCATTTACTAAAATGTTGCACAACAAAGGGCCATATTGGCCTTCTTTCAAAAAAACTAATCAGACATCAAATTACTACAAAATGGAGTGGATAATAGCAGTCTTCATTTTTAATACAGATGTGCAGCCCATGAAGACTGAGGGCTTGTCTACATGGCCCCACAATGTGAACTATGAGGGTGTGAGTGGAGCGCGCATTGAGGAGTTGCTCTGTAACTGCTCCTCTAGATCAGTGGCTCTCAATCTTTCCAGACTACTGTACCCCTTTCGGGAGTCTGATTTGTCTTGGGTATCCCCAAGTTTCACCTCACTTAAAAATTACTTGCTTACAAAAGTATCAGACATAAAAATACAAAAATTTCACAGCACACTATTACTGGAAAAATGCTTACTTTCTAATTTTTACCATAAAATTAATTGGAATATAAATATTGTACTTGCATTTCAGTGTATAGTGTATATAGAGCAGTATAAACAGGTCATTGTCTGTATGAAATTGTAGTTTGTACTGACTTAGCTAGTGGTTTTTATGTGGTCAGTTGTAAAACTAGGCAAAAATCTAAAGGAGTTGATATATCCCCTGGAAGACCTCTGCATACCCCCAGAGGTATGCGTACTCCTGGTTGAGAACTACTGCTCTAGACTCATCCTAGCATGAACTAAAAGATACCTACAGTAGTTTTCATTAACATAGTCATGTTGGAAATGGAACTACGTTAACGCAAAGTAGGTACCTTGTAGTTTGCACTAGAAGAATTTACATGGAGCAATTACAGAGCAACACTTTAGTGCACACTTCACGCCTCTGATGCCCGCACTGCGAGACTGTGTAGACAACTCCTAAAGGTTCCTGTATGCAATACTACATCTTCCTGTCAATGATCTTTCCAGGATAAGCTGGCTCTTTGCACGCTGGGATGTGGTAGTCTTTGCAAGTCTGACTTCTATATTAAAAACAGCAGCAAAACCGTGTGGTAAACTCGCACTTTGACCTGGCTGCCCTTCAGTTCTCTGAATCATATCAATATGAACATCTTAGCTTAATGCGGAAATGCATCTTAATGTAATTTTAAACAGAGATATTTGCTATCAGATACAGGCAGTTTTAGAGCATTGATAACTGTGCTGTGTGCACATCAAATAAGTGAAATGGTAGTATAGCCAAACTTCAGCAGTAAACTTCTGGAGACATTTTCTGTCCTGGTATCTGTTTTAAAGACTTAATATTACATAAAAGTACAGTAATACTCAACCGTACAGAAAGAGTAGGCTGGATAACTCTCCACAAACAAGCTCCATCCAGTGTGTAAGTAGGTGATGAAGGGAAAATTAGAGGAAAAGTTGAAGTTTTAGTTTGGTCCAAGCTGTGTGTCATTAGCTGGGGACAAAATTGTAAAGCAAGTAAAAGCTCTGCAGAATTCTAGATGTCCTTATTTATCTGATCATGTTTTATATTGGGTTGCCCCTATCACCTGCCTCTCTTGATGCCTCATTTGGCTTCTTCTCCTCAACCAATTCCGTTGTGTTTTAGGTGAAGACCCTACGCTTGGAACAAACTTCCTGAGCTGGTACCCCATGTTTACATCCTCTTCTCATTGGCATGTTTCCTCAAGACTCATTCTGCCACAAGACTTCTGAGAAATAAATGAACAAAGATTACATTTATTTATACCTTTAAAATTAATAAACATCTTAGCCCCGTTCTTCATTAATGTTTCATTTAATCTCACAACTGTGGCCCCATCTCTGCCCTACCATTTTGCTACTCACTTTGTTGTACCATATCTGGCGTTAGATTGAAACTCTTCATATCAAAAACCATGTCACTTTGGGTCCCATGAGGCCCCCAAGAATGGTTCTGGCTGCTGTAAATAACTTTAAAAGTGAAAGCGTCAGCATGCTGGAATGTAGGCTAATAATATTCCAAAAATACCTCATGGATCCGTCTGAAATGAAAATGGAGAAGCAGGAAGAATAAGGCAGAAATAAATCAGACCAGCACTCAGGAAAGAATAATGAAGCCGAGTGATGATCCACTGATTTCAATGGGGTTGTCCATTAAGGCAGCATTTGGCTTTTTTGGCTTTGATCTTTTAACTTAGAAATAGCATAAAAACCTATAATTTGAACACTTATATCCAATAGATCCTTGTCAGAGGGATGGCCTTCTGAAGGGGTAAGGAGCCCAGCCTGTTTCTGACATGCTCCGCAAGAGGAAATGAGGAAACTCAGGCTCAACTGGGTATAGTTAACTCACTGAGTGAGTAGCTAGGGGGAAGTCAATTAGGCAGGGAAACATGTAGGTATGAGAAAAGGCTAAGGGCCTCAGAGAAGGACTCTTATTAAAAAAACAGCTCCAGAGAAGGAAAGCTCCCAAGGAGACTTAACTAGGCAAAAGCTTTCCAGATAGGGAGACCTGGGAAAGACCCTGAATCAAACAGGGGAAAGACTGCACAATTTTCCAGGCAGCAGACAAGCCTAAGGCCTTATAGCAGAAGTAGCTGCTGCTGGAACCTACTGACTTGTTTGGGGGCTTTTAAGTTTTATCTGGGCTCTCAGGGAAGAGCCTTTAAAGCATTGTGTAAGGGCTCCTTTCAGAGGGCTTCATTAAAGGGAGAGATACTGTTGTAAAGTAGAGTGCTGCTTGGCTTTTCTTTGCCCAGGTTGTTCATGTCACCTTGTAGTTACCTCATTGAGGTGGGAAACTGAGACAGGTCCTGGCAGAGCCACACTCAGCTGCAAGGGGGTGCTTGGGAGGTAACAGTGCCCCTTCTACAATCTTGTATTGAGGCCTAGTTTGGACAAAGCTTGGCAAGTTTCAGCTTAGAACAAATATTTAGGATCCAGCAAAACCTGTAAGGAAAGGTGATGTACTGTAGAAGCACTAGTACAAACAGCACCCAGTCTGCTAGCTGCTATCTGTTTTCTGCGAAAAGCTTAAGTTTTTAATTTCCCTGGAGTTCAATGAGAGCAGAAGACCTTGCATTACAAGGTGCAGAGAAACCTTAACTGCTACAATGGTACTAAGATGTATCACAGGTAACTTTGCAATATTTAGTATTTTAACAAAACAGTGCTGCAGAATCATAGAAATGTAGCACTGGAAGGGATCTTGATAGGTCATCCAGTCCAGTTCCCTGGACTAAGTATTATCTTGACATTCCTGACAGGTGCTCATCTAACCTATTCTTAAAAATCTCCAGTGATAGAGATTCCACAACCTTCCTAGACAATTTGTTCCAGTGCTTAACTATCCTGACAGGAAGTGTTGCCTAATGTCCAACCTAAACCTCCATTACTTTTTGTCCTGACCTCAGTGATTATGGAGAACTATTTACCACCCTTCTCTTTATAACCTTTTATGCACTTGAAGACTGTTAACATGTTCCTTCTCAATCTTCTCTTCTCCAAGCTATACAAACCCAATCTTTTTCAGTCTTTCCTCATGGGCCTTGTTTTCTAGACCTTTAATCATCCTTGTTGCTCTACTCTCAACATTCTCCAATTTGTGTACCTCTTTCCTGAAGTGTGGCACCCAGAACTAGACAGAGTACTAGACAGAGGTCTTATCAGTACTGAGTAGGGTAGAATTACTTCTCGTGTCTTGCTTACAACACTCCTGCTAATACATTCCAGAATGATGTTTGCTTTTGTTGCAACAGAATTATATTGTTGATTCATATTTAGTTGTGATCCCCTATAACCTCCAGATCCTTTTGTGCAATAATCCTTCCTAAGCAGTTATTTTCCATTTTGTATTTGTACAATTGATTGTTCCTTCCTAGTGTAGTATTTTGCATTTGTTCTTATTGAATTTCATCCTGTTTATTTCAGACTATTTCTCCAGTTTGTCAAGATCCTCCCAACTTGGAATAAGTGTACTCTTTCTGTGCCATTATCTAAATAATTTATGAAGATACTGAATAAAACCAAACCCAGTCCAGATCCTTGCGTGCCTCCACCCCCCCCCCCCAATATGCCCTTCCAGCTTGATTGTGAGGATGATTTTCCAACCAGTTGTGCACCTACCTTATAGTAAGTTCATTTAGCACATATTTGTTTGTTTATGAGATGGTCATGTGAGACAGTATAAAAAACCTTACTAATGTTGAGATCTATCACCTCTTCTGCTTCCACCCTCCATCCACAAGGCCTATTACCCTGTCAAAAAAAGATATTAGACTGGCTTGAGATTATTTGTTCTTGACAAATACATGTTGATTGTTACTTATCACCTTCCATTGACTGTTGTATACTTTCCTGGGTTGTTCTTTATTCTTCTTTTTATAGATAGGTACTATATTTGATCTTTTACAGTCCTCTGGGATTTTTTCTGTCCTCCATGAGTTCTCAGAGATAGTCGCTAATGGTTCAGTGATCTCTTCAGTCAGTTCCCCAGGTAGTCTAGGGTATATTTCATCAGGCGCTGCTGACGTGAAGACATTTAACTTGTCTAAGTCTTCCACATAAACGTCCTCAGCAAATGACTGTCTGTACAGACATCCTGCAATGACCCTCGCTGAGTTAGTAAGAATCTGAGATGGTGTCATTTTTCATTTTAAGGTAGTTTTAGAATTGTTCCAGAATTCTTTAGAGTTGTCCTGCTGGATAAATCGAGGAAAAGCTCGTACACAAAAGGTCATTTTCTCTTTGCTAGAAAAGATTAGCTGTAAATATGTAATCTCCAAACCTGTCCAGTCACAACCGGTCTGTTGTGAAGGTACATACAGAACACATTGCTAGACTGGAGCTACCTGAAAACTTTAGTCCAGGGAACAGAAAGAGAAAACAATGGCAACATTCCTTTTTGATAGAGTGTCGTGACTTGTTGGACAGCACTGTGTAAAAGAAAATTATGTATATGCGTTGTGTGACTTATTATAGTTAATATCTGTATCCTCATAGCACAATGTCCTGGGGCACCTGCACAACCAGAAGGCATAATCCCGCCCCTGAAGAATATACAGACTTAAAAAAAACACACCCACAAACTCTTACTCTGCAGTTGCAGAGCTTGCACTTTTGAGGAATGGGGAAATCATCTAGATGCTCCCCACCTCATATCTAATATCAATGCCTCATTCAAACAGAGATGTATGCAACTGTTTCTGGAGCTGATGGACAAGTGATGCCACATGGTAGGGCCTGAATTTTCAAAAGTGACCAGTGATTTCTGGGTGCCCAACTTGAGACATTGTAAAGGTGCCTGAATTTTAAAGAGAAAGTTCTTGTTGGTTCTGAAAATTGGGCACCTTTTAGGTATATCAGGCTGGTCATCCAGAATCGCTGTGTAGGTGTAGGAGCTTAGAGAGGCTTGCTAAGGGTGATGAAGGCATTCCTTCAACCTTGGACTGAAATATGACTATCACACCTTTCTTATTTCCTGCCAGCCCAGAGATGAAGATCAGCCTTTAACTTGTGTCCCTGCATTGCAACCTGCAGCACTGCCACACCCTGGGCCAACCAAGCAGCTTCTTTTTTTCATAGTCCTACATTGTGGGATCTATCTTATACAGCAGTCTGGTTTTAGTGGGCTGTGCCTTTTGGTATTGCAGTGCTCTATCTCTGACACTGTCTGTGTCCTCCTGATAGAAATGACGCTAAGGATAAACAGCTAAAGATAAACTTAGACAAACATAACAACAGTTGCAATAAAAGAAAGAAATAGGTCACGTCAGCAGTGAGCCCACATTCTGTCAGCCACCTGAAGTCAATGCCATTGCCGCTACTGCTTCTGCTCATTTTCTTTGTCCCCTTCTGCCTTTTGTTAATGAGCGAGCTCCCTGATGTGCAAATGTAGAGACCTCTGTTGTGCTTTATTTCTGCAGTGTAATGCACAGAAAATGTTCAGGGCTAATGAGAACTGGTGTACGTTTTTTCTGCTAAACCAATAACGTGTAGGAGTTCAGTTCAAAGCCGTCCAGTGTTTGGCACTGGGTAGGTGTTTTATGCATTTGGATTTGACCACTTATCCACCCACACACAGACAAAACCATGTGACCCTGAAACATCTGGCTCCTTTAATGCCAGGGAGAAGAGTCAGGAAACAAACAGGTATGCTTAATTAGCGTACATCATAACATTGAAACTGCTATGCTATTGTCTCCATAGTAAGAGTTTGATGTTGTCAGTTCAGTGGTAACCAAAAATATGCTTCATTTTAATTCATACTGGGAGCTACTACAATGATTATAGGACTATGGGACTAATAAACAAGCGTCATAAAAGTTGAGCGAAAAATACTAGTCTCATCTTCAGTTGAACTTGTTGTTCTTTATGGGCAAACACTAAAGTGCTACTATTAAATAAGTGTTCAAAGGAGAAAGGGTGGATTTTTTCCAAAAGCCTCTAGCATTGGCCTAACTCTGCTCTCACTAAAGTTGGTGGAGCAGAATTAGGCCCACACTGAGCACTTTTGAAAGCCTCAACTTTATAAGAAAATGGAGGAAATTGTATGCTGAATGTTATCACTTGCCTCAGTGACGAAACTGTAGAGATTAGACATCCAGCATAGTATGGATGGGGTGAAAATAAGACTGATCTGATTTCCTGTTTGTACTAGAGTGACCAGACAGCAAGTGTGGTGGGTAATAGGAGCATATATAAGAAAAAGATTGGGACTGTCCCTATAAAATTGAGACAGCTGGTCATCCTAGTTTGTACAAACTCTTATTTCCTTGCCCTATACCCCATAGTGGTCATGCTAAACATTCACAGCAAACATCACATCTCCTATTCTGAAAAGAGAAGAGTGTTAAAACTTTATCTAAACTTTACTTTACACAAAACCATACAACAGAAATGAAGTATCAACACAAAACAAGAATGAACAGCCCTATGAAAGTCAGAATAGACTACCTGAACCTTCAGCCTTGTGTCAGAGATTTATTCAACACATTTAAGGCATTCAGCTACTAGTCCTATGGAGGATAGGCCCATTAGTGGGTATTAGCCAGGATGGACAGGCATGGTGTCTCTAGCCTCTGTTTGCCAGAAGCTGGGAATGGGAGACAGGGGATAGATCATTTCATGATTACTTGTTCTGTTCATTCCTTCTGGGGCATCTGATATTGGCCACTGTCGGAAGACTGGATACTGGGCTAGTCTGACCCAGTATGGCTATTCTTATGATCTTATGTTCTCTGACTTTCCTGAGTTTTCAAGATATTATGTAATCCTTCAGGAAGGCAGGAGGCCATTTTTCTCTTGCTGGATGTCTCCTTGCAGAGCGGGGATCTAGAGGACAGACTGACACTTCTATAAACACCACTCAGCCTGCCCACATAGATTCAGCATCAGGGTTAGTGGTCAGGGTGTACTGAAGGTCCACCTGGTGAGACAACAAGATGACACTGGTTCTGAATCATTTCTTCTGGCACCCTAACTAAATAGGATCAAGGTGTCCTCGCATATCCCTGTGCTGTCCCCTTTTCTTGAGAATCTTTCACCCAAGATTTCCTGTATTCAGTGCTCCCAAGGATGTGACTCTATGGCTCCTGTCAAAGCCCCTTTTCTTTAGATGGGTTTTAGATCAATATTCTTTCTTCTGTAGCTCTCTGGAGTCAGGCTGGCAAGGTCAAGCTGGGAAGGGATGGCTGGGATAATGGACCTCAACTTCCTTCCTATCAAGAGCCCTGCAGGGCCGAATCCATTTGCTGGAGGTGTTGACTGGAAGGCCAATAGGAAAAGATGAGGACCTGAGGATTTAGAAATAATTTATGTTTTTGTTGTTACTACATGTACAGCTTCACCATTACTCTGAGGGAATTGTGGGCTGGATCTGATATGAGTGAAACCATAGATATCTTCAAACCTCTTAAAAGTATCAGAGGAAAACTGAGGAGTATTGTCAAAGATGATTAGCTCTGGAATCCCAAAATGGACAAAGATGAGTTTTATCTTATCCACAACTGAAGTAGATGTGGTGTTGAGCAACCTGGCAACTTCAGTGAATCTTTAGAAATAATCAGTCCTCAAAAAATAGGATGTATTATCCAGATAGAAAAGATTAATCCCAACTCTCTGCCAGATCCTTTCTGGTAAAGCAGATTGTAGCTATGGCTCCAGTGTGTTGGTTATCATGTGAGCACATATCTCTTGTAGTTGCATTTTGTAATATCTTGCTGTCATTCATGCAGACTGCCAAGGATTTCCTGTTGCAGTGATATAGGGTAACCAGCTTTCAATAACTGATGTTGGTTTGTGACAAAATCCCCAAAAGTTTCTGACTGTCTGTTTTGTCCAGCCTTCTTTGCTCAGTAATTCATCTGCTTCTGGCTGCTTTTTCAGTTCTTGCAGGAGTTTTTCTGTGACCGGTAAAGTAGTAAATATTGCATCTACAAAACTTTCTAAGAGCAGCCCTTCCTGTTTACACTCTTGCTGTGGTGTGTCTGGTATCAGGGTCCTGGAGAGCTTAGTTGTTTATTTTCTTTATCCCCGTTTTGCAGAAGTTTTCTGTGATCTGTTGGGTCTTTAGTCAATCCCAGTCTGACAGAATGCATAGATTAGAGACCCAGCACAGCATGGCTGAAGTGAATGCAAGACTGAGTTTATTTCTTGTTTACACAGACACTTACTTTCTCTTTCTTGTTTTGTGCCTCCTAAATATTCACAGCTAGCACCACAGAAACCACCTTAATATGCTTAGTCCCCATGGCCTTTTCAATTCTCAATTTAATTTGTGAGATTTGCCAGTATGTGCCAGTTGTGTTAGTAGTTTATGTGATCACCTGTCCATTTGGAACTGCATTGAAACCACCAATGTATGTAATAGAGACTGAAGAAAAGTCCTCATTATTTTTTCAAAGCCTGAGGTATACTAGATACAAATAAAATTACATGCCCTGAAGAGCTTACGCCCTAATTAAATATGCCATTAGTAGAGCCAACAAAATAAATGGGGGAGGGAAGATGACATAGCAAAATATTGATAAGTGAAACAGTGAAAATACACATATCATGGTGATATTCCTGTACAGGTTTTGTGTAAAACTTTAACTTTTCTTATGTATTGCAACAGAAGTCTGTTTTCAGGAAGAATTTGAATGAGGAGAGAGTTGTAGTCTTAAGGACCAGCTGAGGAAGGGCATTCCAGCTATAAGGAAATGGTGTGGGAAAAATACTCGGATGGTTGTAGGAAGAATGGACATGAAGATAATTTGATGCACTGGAAATGAATTTTGGCCACAATCAGTCTGGCTATCTATTAAGTTTTTACATAGTACTGATTTGAACTGATGATCTTCTGGATCTTTGCTAACATATGGCTCGTCTACATTGTGAGTTAGTGTGCAGCAAGCCAGAGTCCGGTTTTACAGCACACCAGCTATAGATTTACACCGTGGCTTGTCACGCACTAACTTGCCATGTAGACAAGCCCTTAGAGAGCCCCTCTTTCCTTATGTGCTGCCATCTCTACAACACTTAGATCAACTGAGGGTGATCTCACTAAAAGTTCCCAAGATCTGGGGAGATGCAGCATGAGCTTTCTCAAGGTATAGTCCTCCATAGTGGAATTCATTGTCCTTGTCCCAGTGAAGCCTGAGTTTGTTGACACTGAAAATGTGGTGCATGGCTCATGTATTGCTTGAGCCTTTGCCTGAGTGGAATGACTTAATAATCTGAGAGAGTTGATTCTTGGTTGACATTTCTCTTCTCTTTGTTGTGCTTTATATTTCTATCATAGGTACTTATATGAACCTCATTACCATAATATCTGAGCACCTCATAGTCTTTAATCTATTTATCCTCACCATGGATATTTGAATGCAGGTTTCCAGAATTGTAGAATAGTGCCCTAACCACTGAATCAGCTTTAATTTTCTGGATATTTGTCCAAATGTCTGATGTTGGGCACAATTTTACCCATTTACATCCAATATCATTAAAATCCAAAAAGAAGTAAACTAGTTTTATTACAAGCCAAGTTACCCATTACAAACCATCTTTCCATGTCATATCTATGAAGCTTTGCAGTTGCTCAAGTAGGTGAGAGTAATAAAAGTCATGATTTTACATGGAAGGGTTAGCTTAGAAGGAGGTATGATACAATTTTCCCATCATAACCTTATTTAGGCACTTAGACCTGCTCGGCTTTTATTTTTCAGTGGCTGATACCGTACTAAAAGCAGACACTTTCAGATTTCAAGTACATTCATTGATGATGCTATATTTTCTCCCACAAATGCAATCTTTTACTTCTTAAATACTAACTGTGGTCCTTGGTCTGCTTGTAAAATATTACCGTGTAAAGTCAGAAAAATTATTAAGATGAATTGTGGTTTTTAGGCTAAGATGTAGGTCTGTTCAGTTTGAACATCAATGTTTCCTATTTCAGAAATGAGTTTTCAGAGAGTTTAGGAACCGCACGCCTGCTGAGAAACACCCTGACAATTTCTTAATCTTCTTTTAAATCCTCTTTCTATATATTTTTCTGTATTTCATATTCCCACTGTTTCTGCCATGAATTTTCTCAATAACTCTACTTTTTTAAACAGGTGTTGCAGAAAACATTTTGTCTGATTCCATGATAAGTAGTCACACTTCATGGGGATTTTGTTAACCTTCTTTAAAGTCTACTTTATTGTGTTGCTATGTAGGACCTGTTTGCAATGTGTTAGAAGCTACGTTAAGTAACAATATTTTAAATTCTCTGATTGCTAAATGAGTTGGTGGTTTCAGTCCAGTATTTGGTAAGCAGGTACCTAAGTTATCTGAAGTCCACGCTTGTTAGCAGTCTCAGCAGCAGTCTAGGACTAAGTAGGAGAAGGATGCTGAATTTTGTTCACCCTTATGCTCTCTCCAGGTCAAGGAACTAAGATTTATTGGCAAGGAAATGTGTGAGGGCAGAGACAGAGTACACGTGGAGTCTGCTTGCACTGATGCTGCCCATGTTCTATTTGTTCTGTAAATAACTTGAAACTTCCCACTAGAGTGGTTTCCCGCCCTGTAAAATTTTTCAAGAGCTCAAAAACTTTTCCTGTTCCAACTTGAGATTCAAATTTTGAAATCTCAACATTTTCACTAACTGACATTTTTTTAAAAAGGTTTGGATCAATTGAAACATTTTAGTTTGTTTCAATTTCAACCATTTTCACTATTTTTGGTTTAGCTAGCATACATTTTGAAATAAAGTAATTTAAAACAAAAATGAGATTTTTTGTATAGAAAATGTCTAAATGAAATGTTTCAGACACCTTTTCTAACTGTTTTGAGTTGAGAAATTTGTGGAAACTATTTTCTGTGAATTGTTTTGGTTTGGCTAAATCAACATTTTTCCACAAAAATTATGCAAAAAAAGCCCTGTCCAGTTCTATTTCCTGCTGCCTGTCTGGTGCATTTAGCCAGCCGTCAGTTTATCTTTAACATAGATGATTTAGCTACATTATTAATGTTTCTTTAGTGTGATAACTTTCAACAAAACAAAAACAAAAAAAATTCCACTTAGGGAAGGAGCCATAAAATGCAATTTAAAAGTTTGGACATTTATTCAGATGTGATTTGAGTTTCTCCTCACACTACCCTTTATTCCCCCACCCCCTCAAGGTTTTTTTTTGTTTTTTTTTTTGTAGAAATGGCTTTAATTTGTTTGTTTTCTGAATTTGATTAAGCACCTAGACAAATCCTAAGCACTAAATACTACCAGAGTAAACATCTTTAACACAAAGGGAAAGACTCTGAGCCAGGCCACAGTACAAGATCGCCCACATCCTGATTTAAGAGCATTATGCTTTCCCCATTTCCACCACAGACATCATCAGCCGCCCCTTGACAGTAAATCTATCAACATCACATAAAAACACCATAACATATTATGCTCTTATTATCGTAAAGCCCACCATTACAAATTATATTTTAATTGGAACTTTCATTCTTCAAGAAAATAACTTGCCAACCCAGTGGAGTTAACAGACCAGTTTTTGTGTTCTTATTATTGAAGTAACTTTAGATATCTGTGATTACTCACAGCCTTAAGCACCTGCAGTCCAGTGGCCACCACTATGGTCCTATGGTGCATAGTATGGGCCTTCAGCTCATGGACAGTGTTAAGAACTGTGAATGAAAAGAACTGAGTTAGGTTTCTTGCCTTTCTCTTCCTCCTTGATGTTACAGCCACTCTGCATCAGTGACTAAGAGGTGATTATGGGGATGATCAAGGGTACTGAAGAGCCTGTCTCTTCTGAGATTGCAGGGCCCCTCTCAATGTCTGACTGGGGGGGAGGGAATAACAGATGAATCATAATTGTGTGGGGTCTTGGCTCTTGCACTTAAATTGAGTGAGGGTTGCTAAAGAAGCATTTGGCAGATGGGAGGATGTTATCTGGAGACACCTCTTTGGTGAAATGAAGAACTCTTGGGCAGCATCTCGGTAGGTTAGGTTGGTGGTGTTCTCTTCTGTGTGTGAGAACATTTGGGAAATGGGAGGAGGAACAGGTACACTCTTTCACTAGTTAAGAAAGACTGCCTTGAGAGGAGACAACTTCATATTGGCATCTTGTACAGCAGTTTTGTCAGTGCCAAGTACTGAAGTCAGGATTATGTCTAGTACTCTATAAACGCATAGAGATGTACCTTTGGCCTCTATGGATTTGTGGATTTGTCATATCTTTGGGTGATTATATTTACTGGCTGACTAAACAAAAATTCCTGCTTTAGTAGATGCCTTTTGGAATTTCGTAAAGGAGACAGAACTATTTATGCTTCACGCCACTAATGTCAGCGTACTGGTATTTGACTCAAAATCTAACTCCAATGTTGAAAATGTTTTCTCACTGTATTCTGTTTTCCCAGATGGAATGAGCACTGCCTCATGAGTATTCAAACCGCCACCTTACTCATGAACAGAGAATTGTGTTGCATCTAGTATCCCCTCACTTAAATTCTCTTCCAAGACCTTGGAGCTGGCTCCATGTCTCATTGGTTTAGAATCAAACCACCTTGTGTCATATACTTTGGAGGTAAGTCTCCTCACAAGAACTTGGTGTTGCAGGAAGTTGTGTTGGTAGTTCAGTAGCTGTCACTGATGCTTCTACAATTTGTTCTACATTAGCAGTTCCACAGTCACTGACAGAGGTAGAGCTGTACCAATACCAAGTCAAAGGTAGAAGAATTTCAGAAAAACTTTGTGGGCTGTGTCTGTACCAGCCTTTTTCCAAAAATCATCCAGTGTTCCCATCACAATGGCAGTGGCAACAGCAGGATCAGTAATATAGAAAAGTCACAGACCTGGCAGGACTAGATGACACAGTGGGTACAAATATAACTGGGCAGGCTAGACTTTTATGCTCCCTCTGTTGGAGCTGCCTTATATACGTCAGTAGAGTTTCAGTGTAGATGGGCCTGCCCTGTACTTTAGCAGCTGGTGCTCTGTACTCCCACAAGGGAGGGTCTTATATTAATCTTGTACAGTCATCTCAAAACAGAGACTTTTTTAACGCTTCCCAAGCATTTAGTAAAATAGTAGTAATACTGCTAATGTAGAAATATTTGACATTTTAAGAGCCTCCGAAGAGAAATAGGTTTCGTTCTTTCTGCATCTTATTGATCCTTCTGTGGTTCTCCAGGATTGATTGATCTGTTTTGAGAGAAGCTTTTGCACTGCAAGTGTCAGAGCACTTATAAAAATCAAAGAACTGTTTAAAAGAAAAAGAGAGAAATACATAGAAAGAAATCTATCATCCACTCTACTGTATCAGTGGCTTTCTTTATAGAGCTTATGATTTCTTATAAATAGGGCTATCTGTATTGTATGAAACAGCATGCTGCATGAGAGCCCATTAGATATGGAGAAAGAGAGTCTGCTTTGGAACTACTTCACAGCAGCACCCCCTGTTACCCACACCACAATCTCTGTTTGTGGTGGGATTATCTGCCAGCTGTTTGAAACATCATTTTAATACCAACAGAGAAAATTATGATTTTTCCTCTTTTAAAAAACATCATAATACCCACAGTACTTTACCGTAATGACCTAGAGCAATACAACACCAGTGGAGCGTTTTGGTCTGCTATGCTAGGATATTATAGTATCCCTTCACAGGTGTGCCTTTGGGGACAACTGTTAACATTAATTAGGCCAAATGACCCGATTCATCAGATTTCGGTGGCTGCTTTTATATAATTAAGTGTTTTATTGGCCTGGAGTATCCGAGCTGGGAATTGCAGCTCCCCTACAATACCTTAAGGGCATATCTACACTACAATTAGATACCTGTGGCTGGCCCATGCCAGCTGACTTGGACTCATGGGGCTTGGGTGAAAGGACTGTTTCACTGCAGTTTAGACAATCAGACTTGAGCTGCAGCCTGAGCTCTGGGAACCTCCCACCTCAGAGGGTTCTATAGCCCAGGCTCCAGGCTGACCCCGAATGTCTACACCACAATTAAATACCCCCTTACCCTGAGTCCCTTAGCCGAAGTCAGCTGGCACGGGCCATCCACAGATTTTTTAACTGCAGTGTAGACACACCCTGAGAGTGCTGCAGAGGCTAATGATGACCCTCTCATTTGAAGGCAGGCTGCAGCCAACTTCTGGTTACATAACTGACAAAACAGCAAACTTTTTAAATAAAAATGAAATGTGTTAAATATACAAGCTTTCCATGCTTTAAAAAGAATAACACAAGCTGACATTTATCTGTGATACAGATTAGTCCCAGGAAGCACCTCCAATCTAGCTAGGAAAGGCAGATAAAATAGCAGCAGAAATAAGAGCTGCCTTCTTTAAGAAAGAGACTACTGTGATTGAAATTTGGTGTGCAGCAGCCTTTTCAGAGGCATTTTTGCCGCCTGTCAGACTGTACTGATTGTATTTAATCCTTTGGCTGGGCAGTTATTTACACTGGAACCTGTCCCCAATAAAAGAACAGAATAGTAAACTGCTGAAAGGAAAACAACTAAATTCTCATTACAAGATCCCACCAGTTCTTTTTTCTTTCCTCTGGCCATGTGATGACCAGATTATTTTATTATCACAGGTGCAACTTTCCATTATGGAAGGGGGGAAAAAAGAATGTGTCTAGAGCGGGCTCTGGGATTTCTTCACTCATATTTATATCTTTTTACTAGTACTGTATTCCGCTTGTCAAAATACTCTGTTCTAAGGCCAAACTTCCTTAAAGGAAAATGCTTCCCAGAAAATTGAAATGGTGATTTCATAGCTGTTTATTAAGATTTATTATTTTCTTTTAGCCTTCAGTAGTTGAAAGGACTTAAAGCTATGAATCAATCTCTTTTTCAGCAGTACATATTGATAACATTCCAAGGCAACAGTGTAAGTGCTCCCTCTAGTGACCTGTGTCCGGGCACGTACGTTTTGTTTTAACTGCTTCCCTCGGGTAGCTCATGTTGTTACACACAGTGCTTTCCCCCTCCCCCACACCTTTACAGTAGAAATTGCCATACTCCGTATTGTCTCTGGGTCCACAGGCTGCTCAAGACAATCTGCTACCCTAGGCAAAACCTCAGCGTGCCACCTCTCCTGTCCCCTAGAATTAAGGTTCTCAACCCAGGTGGCACTCCCTCATCCCTCTTCCCGGACCTTCTGGGGGTGAGGGGCAGTGAGCGTTCTGGTTGTTTGGTGGTTATGGCAGAAGTGTAGGGGGAGGCACTTGGTCTAAGCACCACTTATTCAGGTTTGGCCTGGCCACTCCTCCTTCATGACACTGGCGTGGCGGGGGAAGCCGGGTCAAATGTGGGTGAAAAGTGTTGTGACCTGGTACACGGGGTCTCTGCAGCACTAAGGTTTGGCCCAGCAGCCTGTGCAGCCCTAGGTATCTGCCTAGTTTTCCTATAGCTAGAGTAGCCCTTGTCTGTGCCCCAGTTTACACATCTGTAAGATAAGGATAACAAATACATACCTACTAACCTCAGAAGCTGGGAATGGGCGACAGGGGATGATCACTTGATGATTACCTTTTCTGTTCATTCCCTCTGGCATTGGCCGCTGTCGGAAGAGAGGATACTGGGCTAGATGGACCTTTGGTCTGACCCAGTATGGCTGTTCTTACAGTCTCATGGAGTGTTGATTGACTTTGTGTCTGTAAAGTGCCTTAAGCTACTCAGATGAAATGAATGAATTCTGCAAGTGCAAAGTATTTATTTCTCTTGATTGATTTAAAATAAATAATGGAGCACTTTGACCAGAAGCTTGTGAGTTAGAGGCAGAGCTATGAATGAACTACTCACTGCCTTGCCATCCAGTGCTCTGTCCGTTTGACCATGCTCTCAGTTTGCCTGCACCCCCTGGCAAATTTGCTTAAATGTTCATATATTTGGGAAGAGTCCTGTGGCACCGTATAGACTAACAGAAGTTTTGAAGCATGAGCTTTCGTGGGTGAATATATGCCACAGGACTCTTTGCTGCTTTTACAGATCCAGACTAACACAGCTACCCCTCTGATACTTGACACATATATTTGGGGATATTCAAGTAGAAATTATGAAAAGCATGTCAAAGGGATGACGTAATAACAAGCTTCAGTGTGGGGAAGCAAGCATATGTATTGCTAGGGAGCCTAGTATGTGTAAATATCACATACTCTCTATAAATGCTAAACAGTAAAACTAAACCACTTACATGCCATATTTCTTAGATGAGTCTGTTCCTTCAGGATCGCAAGTGAAAAGAATATGGAGGGGGAGTACATGTTAGTATTGCTCCAATTTATCATTTAACCTCAAAAATGTGAAAAATGAACACAGAAGGTCGAGTCACTTTAAAACAATTGTATGCTGATGTTCTTAGAAGTGACAGTGACAAACTATGGCTTCACAGTGGAAAGGCAAGGAACCTAAACATGCATTCTCATTTATTTTCTGAAAAAATTATTTCCTTTCTGAACTTGGGCAACAACCTGAAAAAAATCCAAGATAGATCCTAGAAGATCTCATAGGAAATGTCAATCTTTACTAGAATAACATGAGAAATGCACATGTTAAAAGAAAAGAGAGAGAAATGTTTGTTTAGAATGTCTTGTCAGAGCCTCTGGGAACTCTGGATTTGGATAATCAAATTATGAGCTAAGTTAGGGAAGCGGAACATGATTTTTTGAAACATTTCGATGATGAGGCTGGTCCCTAACACACACAAATCACTCTGCTTTCATATTAAATTCCTCCATGCTGAGGCTTGAGCTTGAGGAAAAAAACAATAGATTGCACTAGTTTCCCTGTAGACCTGTGGAAAGAGCCAAAAACATTGGCCCACTGGAGAAAACAATAGTCTTAACATCTCTGCACCAATACACACAACTTTCATTCCAAATATGATGAATGATAAAGATTCTGCCCTCTGGGCACAACTTAATTTTTTCTCATAAGGTAACAGAAATATCCAAAGATGAAAGTATGTAACCTACAGCAGGTAGTCTCTTATGGGAAAAATGTGTAGCATTTAATAATCGTCTTTTTAATACAGATATTCTAAACTACACATAATTGTCTAAAATAATATGTGTATATACCCTATTGAATTTTTCAGCAATGGGTATATTTTCCAGTCTTTATTACTAGGAACCAGTTGGAATTTTTAGTTTTAGCTGAGATATTAGAGACCACGAAATTAGCACAATTTCTAGATTTATATTATATCAAAAAAAAGTGTATTCCATATTCTATTACTAAAATAATTCTGTCATATTTTCCCAGTCTCTTTGAAGTAAGGACTATGTAAAACTGAGGGCCACAATCTCTAATCCTCACTCAAACAAAACTGCCTGTGACTTCAAGGGGAGTTTTGCTCAAGAAAGGATTGGAGAATTTGACTCTGAAAAGGGACTTCAGCATTTATCCCACACACAATATTGTGGCAATAGAAACCTGACAATCCATGGAAACGAAATATTTTCTTTAAGAACTCTTTTTTTTTCTTGTGTCTATGCAACAAGGACTAGTTTTGGTGTCAGCTGCTGCTGGTATGCATGGCATGTATCTTGTAAATCAAAATAATAGGAACTGCCTTCAGAAACATTCCTATTACACTAGCCACAATGGATGTCAGAGTGAGCTATTTACACAACTTGTATTCTGTTTATAACAGTATAGCAACATTTGTTTTTTTTAAATATGAGAATCTTTTTTTTTCCACAAAAGAATGTGAATGTTTTGGTGTCCTAATAGTGAATAAGCAGCACATCTCCCTGTTATATTTTGTAAAGATTCTAGAAGGGACAAAATACTTGAGTCCAAAATGTACAACATCCGTTTTAACAGATTAGCAAGACTATTTTTGGATTAGATTTAAAACTGAGGTCCTGGCCCACGAGAACTGAAAATCTCTAGGCAATTGTATTAGAAGTATGGGTGTCACTTCAACAAAATAATCTGAGTGATTATGTTTAACCTATCAAAAGCCCATCATTAGTTTTATCTGAATGATGATATCACAACTCTTATTAGCTTCTGAGGAAGTTCCATGCATGATGGTCTTGTATAACGATCCTGACAGTTCAGTCCACCTGCAAACCAAAACAGCAGAACTTGATACAGATTTACTTGAAGAATTCTGGTGTTCTGTTTAGAGTTCCTGATTAATAAAACAGAGAGATCACTGCTGTTGGATATACAGTTCCTGCTATCTGTCTCTTTTGTTTAACTCAGCCTGGTGACAGAGGCTGAGTGGAATGTAAATAAGAGCCCTGTAGGAGAGCAATTGAGCTTGTGCTTTAAAATACGTAGGAAAGAGTTCCCATTGTTCTATACAGCTCATTTTCATGGGCTGTTTTTTAAATAACATTTTCCTCATTCCTACGGCTCACAGAGCTATGACGTAGTGCTGATTGGTGCTAGGTCTGGCTTTGTGTAATTGGCTAGACATTCATACTCTCTTGTAACACATAGCAGGCTAATCTTAGTCTAAAAGAGCAAGTAGACCAGCCAGTTTACAAATAATTTTACTGTGAGGTTTAGCTTAAACATAAAAATATCCTGCCAAATCCTTGTTCACTTAACTGAGTCAGGTGAATATTCCTAGTGGAGCAAATGGACAACATCGGGAAGCAAGGCAAGCATCCACTGAGTGCAGATATAAATCTCAAAGAATAGCAGACACAGAACATCTTTTAATTGTTCCACCCTGTGACTCAAGAGTCTAAAACCTTTGGCTGTAACTCTGCTGTTTCCCAGAGCTGACAGATTATTCAGATAACTGACCTGTTGAATGTGTGGGTTTTTTGTTGTTTGGTTTGGGGGTCTTGAGGAAGTGAATTAGCCTTTAATTTTGCTTACAGGATTAAAATATAAGTAACCCCAGAAAGTGGATTCATGCGATCAAAGTAGGGGACTTAAAAGGAGTCAAGTCCTCAGCATTCTGTTCCCAGCTCTACCATTGGCTTACTTTGTCCCTTCAACCTCAGTTTCCCTATTTGTAAAATGGGCATTACAATATTCACCATGGAAGTGTGTTGTGAGGATTAATATTTGTAAAATGCTTTAAGATCCATGGCTGAAAGCTGCTATAACAATGCAAAAGTGTAGTATTAGAATTATTCCACAGTGTCTCTAATTCTCTATAATAGGCTCTTTAGAAATTACATATCATGCTTCTAGCAAAGCCACATAAGGGTAGACTCTACTTTCAGTTAAACTAGTAGAAATGTATTGATTTCATTAGTTATTTTGGATTCATCAGCCACACCATCAGGGGCTCGTTCACCTGCACATCTACCAAAGTGATAAATGCCATCATGTGCCAGCAATGCCCCTCTGCCATGTACATTGGCCAAACCAGACAGCCTCTATGCAAAAGAATAAATGGACACAAATCTGACATCAGGAATTATAACATTCAAAAACCAGTAGGAGAACTCTTCAATCTCCCTGGTCACTCAATAACAGACTTAAAAGTGGCAATTCTTCAACAAAAAAACTTCAATAAGAAATTGCAGATCTGGAATCAATTTGCAAACTGGACACCATCAAATTAGGCCTAAATAAAGACTGGGAGTGGCTGGGTCATTGCAAAAACTAATTTCCCCATACTAATTTTCCCCTACTGTTGCTCACACCTTCTTGTCAACTGTTTGAAATGGGCCACCCTCATTACCTCTACAAAAGTGATTGTTCCTCCTTTGGTATTCTACTTTTAATTGACTGTCTCTTTAGCACTGCCCTCACCCTCCCACTTGGTAAGGAACTCCCATCTTTTCCTGTATTATGTATACCTGCTACTGTATTTTCCACTCCATGCATCTGATGAAGTGGATTTTAGCCCATGAAAGCTTATGCCCAAATAAATTTGTTAGTCTCTGATGTGCCACAAGAACTCCTTGTTGTTTTCCCTTTTACCTAAAATCTGAACTGGCATGTTGCTAAGTGAGCTCAACAAATATTAAAAAACAATCTTTCCCACAGAGGCAGCTGTCTTACAATAATAAAACAAGAAAAAAAAAAGCTTCAGTAAAACTTGTGATAAGATTGTTGCTTAGATAACAGGTGCAGGTTAAATTTCTGGGAGTCACAACTACCTGTAGTTGTTTTGCATTGTGCGTTTTTTTTTTTTAATTTTAAGTACTGCCACTTGAGCCATTTTATCAATTTAACAAGAAAATGGATCAGAAGTTGGAAATTACAGTCTAACAACTTGAAAAAAGATAATTAAGAGAAGAAAATATAGAGATTAAATTAAGCAAGGTTAAAATAGCTCTAAAATGTCATGCATTTAATAACAACCCTGAATTGTGGCACAGATGATGCCCTGCAAAATAAATCCAGACCTCATAACCTACAAGTAATAGGCTCAGCAAAGTTTGCTGAGAGTAATAACCAAATTATTTCATTGTCAAAATTATTTGAGGTATTGTGTGAAAAATTGGACCTTGACTTAGCAATTCAAAGGGCTGTTCATTTAGCTCCTTTTCAAGTCAAGAAAGGAGTAGTGTGCAGGGAAAAATACTGGTGGTACTTAATTTTTTCAGATCACAAAAAATTTGTAAATGTAATAAAGAATGCTAAGGTTATCTTGGATGTCTAGTATTGATAGTATGCAATATTATCCATGAGACCTGAAAAGGCTCCTCAACAATTGTTATTTTTACTATGCTCTATCCTGGAAGACTGCTTTATATATAATAAATATATTTTTATCCTATGATGAGGCAATGATTTTCTGTCTTCAAGGTTTCCTCCTAAGACTTTAACTGTAAAATAAAGGAGAGATTAAGGATTTAGAAATCAACCATGAATTCCTCTCTCTCTAATTTCTAAAAATACCATAAAGCCAAATCTCAATTTAGATTTTCCTAGACTTGAAACTGTATTTCTTATTATTGGAATATGTTTGCTATGGGAAGAGTCTTGTATATTTTATGAGGCACAGCAATATATATTTTTCTTGGGGATGAGGGGTGTTTCCTTAGTCTGGTATTTATGCCCATATTGTCCAAGACTATTTTTGTCGCAGATATTCAATGAAAGAAGTTTAACAAAAAGTGGGAGTGGGGCAAATTTCCCAAGTTATGAAATTAGCACTATTTTAGCAATTTGTGAGGTATCTAATTAATCTACTCATTTAATAAAAATGATATGCACACAGCCATTTGGTTGTAGCTTCTTCCTTTTGAGAATTGGAATTAGAGACTCAGATCCTCACATTCAGTTGACCAGCATGCAACACTTCTTGTGCGGGCTCTGGCATGATCATAAAAGGAGAAAGAGTTTCTCAAATAACATGGTCTGAAACTACTGAGGATGAAGTCTTTATGTTACGAGGTGAAAGGTCTTAGTCTGTGGTGGCAGCTTAGCAAGAAATTCTTGACCCACCAATTTGTGAAGCTATTTTACTCTATCCTCCAACTGGGTGAAGAAGTTTTTGAGGTCTGTGGCTGTCTTATCACAAAACTGTGTGGATTTGGCATGTTACTTACTCCTGGTTTTTGTTTTTTGTTTATTTTTCTTTAATTTTTGAGGAACTTGCTTCAGCAGCAGCTTGTGACAGCTGTCTCGGACAAAAATATTAGCTGGCTTTCTTACTTGTAGTGGTTTCTTTTGTACTATCAAAAATTAGTTTACCACCATTTGTTGGTGACTATTTTGCATAATACTACACTTGTGAAACCAGATAAAATCCTATTGAACAGGTCTTAGGTTCTACAGGTTAGGTTTGTTTAAAGTTATCCCACAATATTCGAGTGTAGGTTGTCACTTGAATCTGTGCCAGCAAAAGAATATAAACATTTAAAAAAAAAAAAAAAAAAGCACCTTATTTGCTATTGCTTCCAAATTCTTGGATCCAGGATTAGAAATTGAGACCTAAATTTGAGTGATCATTGAAGTACGAAAGTCATTTACATGTGTTTATTACAGTCAGTTCTGTATTTATTTAGCTATAGAATGTTTTTGACTTTTTAAAAATACCTTACTTCTATATACCTCCTGTGTATTAAAGAGCTCCTATGTTCTACTGGGGTAAATTACATTTCTAACTGGAAATAACACTTGGAAAGAACATGTTTTCTCTCATGATATGCAAAAGCTGGCTCATTCTTAAAGGATTGTCTAGACTGAATTTCTCTAAAGCTGTTCAAGATGCAGTATGTGTTTCTTTCAGTATTTGTAATCAAATTTTAATAGATCCCAAAGAGTGTGCAGTGAATGCTAATTTGGCATACCAGTTTCTATAGAGGTTAAAAAGTAATCAGTCACTTTGTTTTGGGAGGGAGTTAATCAGTAAGACACTTGACTCAACTACAGGAGGAACAAAAAAATCTTTCCTTTGAAGCCTGTGCACTATAGAAAAAGCAATTTATCTCAAAAAGGGGAATGCAGGAGGGAAGGGAGCTGTAATCCAGTGATTCAAGGCTAGGACTGGGAACCAGGAACTACATGATAATCCCAGTTCTACCATTGACTTCATCTATGGCCTGAATAAATCATGTAACCTCTCTGGGTAGGACTACACTACACTGCACACTCTCTCTCTCTGTCCTGTAGCAGCAAGTGTCAGAGCTCAGGTCATCTGATTTAGGCTCGCAGGATGAAAACCAGGGGGTGCTGGAACAATTTGTATAGTGGAGGTGCTGAGAGCCATTGAACCACACTGTAAACCCTGTATAAAATGGAATCCACTTCAAGCCAGGGGATGCGGCAGCAGTCCTAGTTCCAGCACCTATGGTGTAGACTTTCCCACCAGGATGGAGCCTGGGCTCTGAGACCTGGTGAGTGGGGTGGAAGGGAGTCTCAGAGCCTGGCTCCTGCTCAGTTGGGAACACCTACACTACTATTTTTAGCCCTGTAGTGCAAGCCTGAGTCAGTTGACCCTGGCTCTGAGACTTGCAGCCCAGGTTCTGTGTTTGCAGTATAGATACACTCAAAGTGCCTGCTTTATTCTCCCTCTCTGTAAATAGTCACATTAAACAAGACACAATTAGGACTAATTATGCTTGTTGGGAAATAACAATATTAGACATAACTAGCTCCTCAAGGGTATTGTGAATATTAACTGATAAATGTCTGTGAAAAGCTTTGAAGATGAAAAGAGCTAACTGTTGTTGTTATTATTAGAAGAGCTTAACCCAGCTCCTACTGGTTGTGCTCTGCGTGAGGGTCTGGCTCACAAGGCAGAGCAGCTGCTTAGGGACCATTAGGGTGTGAGTCAAGTTTCAGCAGCAGGAACAGGCACAATGTTCCCATTTGGCATGTCCGTTCACCAGATAGTGAGCCCCAGTAACTGGTGAAGCCTGCTCTAGCTCTTGGCCAGCCAACACAACATAGCATAAGCTTTTTTTTTCTTTTTCTTTTTTTTAAATCTGTTTTATCCTAGTTAATCCCTGTCCATTTTTGTACTCAGTTGTCATTTTACATTAGTGTGTGTGTGTGGGGGGGAGGGGCANAGGTTAGAGAAAACTTAAGTTTTGTTGTGCTTATTTCCTATTAACCTCTCTTTCCCTTCACTCTCTGAAGATGGATGGACGGAACTGACTGGAAATGCCTTTAAGTGAGTTCCCTCCTATGGGGGGGGGTTGTTAATACTGCACTCTAAGCAAAAACTCATTAGAAGGTTAGAGAAAACTTAAGTTTTGTTGTGCTTATTTCCTATTAACCTCTCTTTCCCTTCACTCTCTGAAGATGGATGGACGGAACTGACTGGAAATGCCTTTAAGTGAGTTCCCTCCTATGAAGTGCTGATGTATTGAAGAACCTTAAACCACATTGTATTTCAATATTATGCTATAGTACCTCTTAACTTTACTATATCATTTAAAAATTTTGAATAGCGGTGTAAATATACAGAACACATTATAAACTAAGGTCCTGCCTAATAACACCTACTAATAACATCAAGACAAGAGGCAGCAGCTGAGAAAAGTGAGATTCCAGAGGCTCTTGGATGAGACGACTGCTGTGGGAAGTACTAACAGAATGTGGGGTTAAAGAGTGGCTGAGAGAAAGAAAGCTCTTGGTCAACAAGAACTTATTTCTCTAAAGCACAGGAGACAGTATGTGTGAAAGAAATGAAGAGAAAAAATTAGGAAGATTCCCTGGAAAAGAGAGTAGAAGGCAATGGGCACAGGTGTTCTGGAAACTGTGAGATACCAGAGGGCCTGGAAAATAACGACGAAGAGCTATTGCACTTTTCTACAGAGAAAAAAAATTTAAACCAAGTTTTAAAGAAAGATTGGGATTGTGGTGAAGAAACAATTGTCACACAACACAAGAAAGGAATCAGACACTTTATTCTAACACTGAGTAATGTATTTTAATAATATAAAGAAATCAGAATAATGATCAAAAGAGGGAACCAGAGGGGAAAATCAGCAATTTAAAACAGTAGAAAAATTGGTGGTGTCAACATTTTTGTCAGTAATTTGGTGATGATTTTACAAATTTCAAAAGAAGTAAAGTAAACTAGTTTTCACAGACTTTTGAGAGGAAAAAATGGGTTTTATAATGCTACCACAAGCAAAATTTGTCTTTAAACTCTGAAGTATTTAAGGAAAAATAACTTCTTCCTTCTCTTTGGAGTTTAGAGGATACAGTGCCTTTCACATCCTATGTCATTGGTTTAAATTGAACCCTCATCATTACTAAATGAAAAATACTTAATATGGGATAACTTTTCAGAGGTGTGTATGAAATGACATGGTGGTCTCAACTAAGTTCTCAGTGCACAGATATCAGTCACAAACTATCATCACAGTTTGCTACATTGCTGTCTGCGTGATCAAAGAAGTCAGGACTTGAATAGGTATGAAGACTGAAAGACCAGGTCAGAGCAATGTGTGGGAAGCTTGCACTGAGCAGCTGTAGGGCTAAGGAGTTGGCCAAAGTTCAGGAGTGGAACTCTTTTATGGACCTGTTAAAGATGTGCAGTATGCAGGGCTTTCCTGCAGTGGCTCAGTAGGCAGGGAAATTCTCAGGCTAACCTTCATAAAGGTAAGTTACTGTAGAGAGGATGTAGAAGTGAGTTATGGGTAAGACCTTTTATAAAAACATTATAGTTATTTTAAATAGGCATGAAATGCCAAGAAATTGTTGAGTGACAGGTAAAGATAGAACATGTCTATCTTCATATGAAGAAAAATGAATTAAAATCACTGGAGTGGAAATTGGTAGTTGCCTAGGGACCAGTGATAATGACTTGATGACATTTAATATAGCCAAAGAGAGGGCTGTCCTGACAAGTAAACGCACACACACACACAGAGCTTCAAAATTATATAAATTCTCCAAAATTAATCTTAGTATTGAAAATGCCTTCAAGTGTTATGTATCTGCCCTCTGGATCTGACATAACTGAATAAATTGTAAAGTTAGGCTCTTGTGGATTAGTATTGCTACTCTCTCCTGCTTCTGGAGTTGAAAGAGGAGTAATCTTCATGTCACACTCATAGTCTTTTAATTCATCTGCATCTTCACTTCTTAAATGGGTCTTCTAAAAGAAAACGATATGACATCCTCTTGATTTTAAGTGCCCCAAAAGTTTTGATTCTCTTGCTGGCTTCATTAAGCCCCAGTACATTTCATGAACAAAAGTTAAAGGAGTTCATGAAAAAAATAGTAGTTGTTCAGCTGCTAATTGACAGCTTCTGAGTGCCTCTCCATTCAAAACAAAAAAAACAAAAGCCTCCCCTTCCCATAATACCCTTCACATCACAGATTTCCAGTACAGGCAAATTCAGACCTGTGATATTTGCCTGCACTCGCCCTCCCTCACCTCCGAATTTGAATTAATTAGAAATTTGACAGAAATAAACCTATATTTACCTATGTGTGACAAAATATATAAATTATTTAAACCTATTGCTTCAAAGATATGAATGGGTAAGTAAGTATGTAAATGCTAATATGCACATGGTATATAAAAATGTATACCATGAGACAAATGAAAAAGGTAAACATGAAGTGACATACATGATAATGCATGTGCAAATAAATAAATATAAATATATTATTACCATAAACATGTTATAAATATATTAACTTTAAGTATAGGTAGAAACATAAAAATAAATATACAAGTGTTCATGTAAATTGATACATGAAGTCACAACTAACACACAAGTAGATAGTTACAAATACATTAGGATTATGTATATATTATAAACAAATACATTTATATCTATATTTAATGTCTAATTAGAAATGAGATAATCGTACTATAGTTATGATGATTATATAGATATCCTTACATTGGTTTATTAATATATTGAAAATATTGATTATCCAGCTATACTATAGAGTTTGTCTAAGAGTACTAATTATACCCAATAACCCTATTTAATATATAAAATATTTCAAATATATGTACATAAGCTGCTCGATTTTCCCATAGTTCTTTTTATTCAGATCTTATACTATCCATTTTCTTTCTCTTTATGAGAGGATCATGCTGTTACCCTTAGTGAGATCTAGTCTCAATTTTGGTAGTGCTTTTCAAGCATCCTATGGGGTTTTGAAGTATTTCACCGAGTCTGTCAGCTTCAATATGAAGATTGCAGGATATCTGAAGCTGTACTTAATAACTGATCCCCGGAGAGCTCATTTGATGCCATTAAATGCTGCTCTCGTCTTCCTTAAACTTACAGAGAAGTCTGGATACAAAGAAAATTGTAAATCCTATACTTAAGAGCTTCTTTTTGCCTAGTAGCAGACATCAGCTTAACTTTGTCATTAAATTGTAGCAATTTAAAAATGATGAGTCTGGGGTTATCATTGTGCTTTCAACTTGTGGCCCCTGCCACACAATGAGAACTTTCAGTCTCCAGGGGAGGCATACTGGCATCCAATCCCAGTACCCCAAGTGTCCTCAAACTTTTTTTGCTGGGATGCCCTTTGAAAATATTTCAGGTTGTTATGACCTACCTCCCTACCAGACCACCCTTGCTTCTGCGCTGCTGCTGGCAGCACTGCTGCCTTCAGAGCTGAGCATCTGGCCAGCAGCCACCACTTTCATGACCTCCCTACAGTAGCCTTGCAACCCCCTTTTAGGTTGGGACCCCTAGTTTGAGAAACACTACCTTAGAGAGCGTGTCCTTCAGAAAGTTAATCATGAGTTTTGCTTCCAGCACTCCAGGAACCACAGTAACTGCAAATTATTCCTGTGTGATCTGTTTTTGAGATCTTGATCCTCCTCAAGACTGTTTAGTCTTTTTGCCTTAAGGAAGCACGCTCCGTTTTTAACCTCCTTCTATGGCGGTTTTTCATAGGTCATTTGCTAAATAGGTCAAATGAGTTTTGACTTCTCCCATATGTTTAGAGAACTACATATATCTTGAGATGAAAAAGATCAAGTTTCGTAGTTAGACAGTCCTCCATAATTGCAAAGTCCTGTGTGAAAGACTGCTAGGTTTCCTCAGCCTTATCTTCCTTTGGAGAATCAGACTTGGGTCATTTGGCATTTCTATTTTTTCCTTCAGGATCCATAATAATGTAACAAAAAGGGACACCCTGACAGAACATTACAGTATAGATATCTGGGAGCCCTTAACTGGTGAGGATTCGTGCATGGGCATTGAGGAGACTCAGCTCCTACTTCAGGCAGCTGGGTCAGGCAGCTCCTACTTCTCTGTTGATCATGTGACCCAAGTATCCATATTTTTTAAAGGATGTTGAAAAACTAGAGATGGGGCAGAGAAGAGACACAAATTGTTTGAGGACTAGAGAAAATGCCTTACGGTGAGAGATTTAAGAAGCTTGATCCATTTAGCTTATCAAAAAAGAAGATAAGAAATGCATAAGAAAAACCAACAGCTGGAAGTTGAACCCTATTGAATTAAAATTAGAAATTGAGCACAAAATTTTAACAGTGAGGGTGGTTAGCTGTTTGAACAAATTTCCAAGGGAAATGGTGTATTCTCCCTTTCTTGATGTCTTCAAATAAAGATGTTTGCTTTAATCAAATATAAGTTAATGATTTCAAAACAGGGATAACTGAATGAAATTTCAAAGCCTGTGATACACAGAAAGTCAGATGACCTAATGGTCCCTTCTGGTTTTAGACTTTCTGAAACTAGGAAGTTATGCAAAAGTTTAAACTTACAATAAATGTAAGAATTGGGAAATAAGGACATGGACCCAGATTACTTCAACTCCACTACAGTAATGATGTCCTGAGACAAATCAACTCTTACCTGTCTATAACAAACAGCTCCACCTTCTAATTAGAGTGTAACACTAGCCTCTTTATGTTCATGCATAGTTTGCAGAAACAGCTCTATCCAACTAGTTCCTAATTAAGCAAATTGAAGGCAATCATTGTCACACTTCCTATCCCTCATTATGGGCCCCATTGTGAAAGAAGTTGAGGCTATAAAAGGATGTGGAAGATGGCAGCTGGTTTTACAACCATTTCACTAGCTCAGTGAGCTATGTTAAAAAACAGTAGACATAGCCACAGCCACATTGTCCTCTGCTGATGAGGGACATTTGTGGATGAGACAAGGAAGTAAAAGAGATGTGGTCCTCAGAGCCCAAGAGGGACTTGGAACCAATGGAACTACATAGAGGGTAGGGAAGGGAAGGGACAACCATAAATCTGCTTTTATTATGTAAGACTTTTTAAGAGGCTGACAGTTGGTACGGTGAAATTGTCTAACTCCTGTATCCACTAGCAAAACTAACTCAAACTGCATGTGTAGAGTTGAGTCCTGCCTGAAGCTGGTATAAAAATTAAAGCCTAATGAAACACAATGAAATAAATTTAATCTTCATGTTGGTAGCCATTTTAAGCACTTTAGTTGCATTAATTCTTCATGTGTCTTTACATATGGGTTAGCAACCCTGTTTTTCCATCTTATCTGTCACCTTTGATTCTCTCTGTTCCCCCTTTCTTTTTTGCTTCAGTTCTAGCTGCAATTTAAACATTTGTTTGTACAATCTTAGATTTGCTGTAGTCATGTTTCCTCTGACTTGCCTTCAGCTGTCATATTTCTGGTCTTTCCCAAAGACACAATTCATGTGCTACTTACAACTTTTGTTTATCTTGTTAGTTATTTAAGTGTGCTGTGCCAGATGCTATGCAGAAAAATGTTTTGCTTGCACTCTCCCATCTGTGCATTGCTCTTTTCTTTTAAATTCTCCATCTGCAGCAAGACATCTTCTCAGATAAATAAAAGTGTGTCATGTTTCATTGAGGGATTTGTGGTTCTTTATCTACATTTGTCTGCTTTGCACCCCTCAAATGCAACTGTACACAGTCCTCACATGCTCATCACTAAAGAGCATTAGTGAGGGCGTATAATCATGACACATCTATTGGTCTTAGGTCAGAGGTGAAAGCAAGCCTGTACGGTATGGTATGGAGTACCGGCAAGAGCCAGAACGCCATGCTGGACTGCACTGGCTTCTGCGGTCGGGATTAAAAGGGCTCTGAGATCCTCACAGTGGGGGGGAGCTCCTAGCCCTTTGTATCCCGCCCTCAGCTTTGGCAGTCAGGCCCTTTAATTTGTCCATGAGCCCTGGGGACTCCCAGCCACCTCTGCAGCTGGGAGCCCCGGGTTGATTTAAAGGCCCTGGGGCTCCCAGCCACAGCTGGTGCCCCAGGGCCTTTAAATCTTGAGAGGCCCCACCTATTCCAGTTGAGGCCCCGCCTTTTCCAGGTGAGTCCATGCCCCCTCAGGACTCCAGCAGTAGCGATAAGTCCTGTAAGTTACTTTCACCCCTGTCTAAGCTTGTTCAATCTGTTACTGCTTCTCTCCTTTTGTATGTGGTGAATGAAAATTCTTGGCTTTGTGGAGAACAACCAACCTCACAGGTGTTCCTGTCACATATTATCATCACTATTTGCAACTTTACTGGCTCTCTAAGTAAAGAAGTCAGGGCTTGAATGTACATGGAGTGTGAACTATGTAATTTTCTGAATCTGAAGGTGGCCCCTCCAGGCCACAGGTGAAGAACATTGTTAGAGTAGAATGTGGGAAGCTTGCACTGCCATGCCCACATGCTATACCTGTACCTTAAGTGAGGGAAAAGAGGACTTTTGGTCTTCAGTGCTGTTGACTATAGAGCCATTCATAAGTATTACAATTAATGTGTTAAATTTTCACGTTATAAAGGAACCTACATGGATATCTCTTGTTATTCAGATCTGACAATGAAATGAATATATAGAGAATTCAGATGCTGAAATTCCTGTTAGATTCTAAAGCCACTATTATGCTACACTGTGTATGAAAATAATTTCATTAATCCATTCAGTGGATGATTCTATTATGTACAGCTCTTCTGATTTAGCAGATGGTGAGCTCATGTGCTACACTGGTAAAATAATATCTTTCAAATGAAAAAGATAGCTTAGTTGTGGTAGCTGGTAGAAATCCATATATTGTTTATATAGCTGAATAAAACTGCTATTATAAACTAACAGGCCTTCTAATTGAAAAGTTGATAGCATTTTGCTCACATGGAAAACTGACCCGCATTTCACTGTCTGTGCATTTAGTTATTTTTATTGTATATTGCTGACACAATATCAAATTTGGCAAGAATCAGGGATCAAAATATTGGTGATTGATGAATGTATAGTTTGTGTGACTTTTCTGTGTACTGCCCCTTTAATTTTACACAAGCCACCTGTCTGTGGCTACAGTCAGCTATTTTGAGACTCTGGGCTCAGTGCTCAGAGACAGAGGGAGATGCACCTATGAACTTTCGGATGGAGACTTAAATTTGTTCTTGCTTTTTAGATTTCTTAATTTAAAATGAATGATGGTGTGGCTTAATGTACAGTGGGCCACTTAAAAAGATACTTCTTTTTTGAAGGATTCCACCAGTCTGAAAGATTCCTTCCACTAAATGAAGCAGGTATCCTGTGGGAAAATAGTATGTAATCATTCCATTAAAGATTCTATCATAATGCATATGCATGAGGGGTTTGAATTAAGGTTGCATAGAAGGCCTTAATTCTGAAATTTCCTAACTTTTGAATGCTTGACTTTACAATCTTAATATTATTTTAATATATATATATTTTTGAATGTAATATACATACAGGGTATGGGCAATGCAAATTCTAGAATGCTGTAGAAATGGATGTAATTGATGACAAATATGTTGAGAAAGTAAATATGGAACAGAATTATAATCTTTTTTAAGGTTTCAAAAGTTGTTTAGCTATCATATTCGTGTTGCCCTTATTATTTCCTGTACCTCTCAATCTCTTGGCTTCTAATGGAAGGAAAGATGAGAACCAGAACATGAAACTGAACTGTGTAGCCTTACTCTCCAAGCAAATCCACGGATAAAAAGTAATGTAAGTGGAAAAGTAAAACAAATTTTTAACATAATTTCCATGTTAATGATCCAATGATCTGTTTGTCAGTAATACTGTATTGGAAGATTTTTAAAGGTATAGTCAAACCTCTTTTATCAAAGTCCCTGCCTAACAAACTCCATGGTTTGGTTATGATTATTCAAAGCTGTAGCATATCAATTGAGGTTATTTCCTTGAGCCTCTTTTCAATTACCCCAAAACTAACCACATAATGGGAAGACAGGATCCAGGTCAGCTCTTGCCTCTCCTACTTAGCTGGACCCATGACAATCCATATTTCCTGAGTGTTCCTGAAGTTTAAAATAAATGAAGTTTTTATTTCATATAGACCAACTCTTGTCCCACTGAAGTCACTGGGAGACCTTACATTGACTTGAATAGAATCTTGACAGTTGATTAATGACATTTTCAGTGTTCAAGAAGACACTATCAATTTGCATAATTTCCTCCATCTGCACTCCCTGAGATATTGTTGCTATGCAAATGTATTGTTAGTACAGTCTAAGAACCACGGGATTAGAAAAGACACTACAAAAATCTAATTTAATTTAATTACTTCAGTAAAGAAGTTCATTGTTTTAATACTCAGAATGTTTCTGCACAATTTTGGAACTCCCACCTCCTTTCCAGGACCTAATGGCCCTCTACAGGTTAACTGAACCGTATCCCAGTAAAGGAGCCTTTATCATATAGTAAATATTCTTAAACATGTACATATATTTATTAGCAATTAATAATCAATCAACAGAATACACACACCAAGCATCTAATGTTCATCATGCCCAATAAAGCAGATGAATGTCTCCCAATGGCCAGTCAGGATCCAATCTTGTCTGGGGCTTTGGCTTCCATCTCAGTCTAGTCATACAGGGGTTAAAAATCCTACCAGCTTTGATCTTGAGCCATATCCCAGAGTTAAGTCAAAGAGTCAAAATGAGAGTTCTTCTTATCAATACCTTAACCAATTATTTTACTCAAAGCCTACCTTTGGAAAAACACCTACCAAATATTTTCACTATATTGTACAAAGATTCACGTGTCTAAGACTGCCTATTCATTAGGTTTTGTATTTTTTTAAGTTAGTAAAAACGTCTTAAGGTCTACTTATGTTTATTCTTCATCAGTGGAATATATTTGCAACAGCAAAATCTTGTACTTTTCATTATCAGGAAGAAGCTGCAGGAATGCAGGACTAGTTTGTCCTTTTTCTACCCATTCTCATAATTTTGTGCATATAAATCTATCCCTGTTAGTAATGCTGCAACTGATGCTTTTCTATCTTTCTGCCTACACAAGGCCGAATTCTCCTCAATCTGTAGTTTTTGTTTCCAGCTTATGGTGGCTGAGCCTACAAAATGTCTGTGGGTTATGCTAAATCCATACACAAGAAGGCTGTGGGTCATGTCAAGTCCAGGCCTCTCATTACATGAAAGGCAGTCATTTTGTGCTTTGTACAAATAAAATAGGAAGTTTGCAGGGCATTGCAAAGCCTCTTCTGGCAACAGGAGAAGCCTGGGGTTAATGAAGCAGCTTTTGTGGATGGGCCAATCCTAAGAGAATTTGGGTGAAGTTCCCAAACACATAATGCTTTTCTCTAATTAGCATGGTTTTCTCTTAGAAGTTAAGAAATAATTGAGGTGAAGTCCCATGGGCAATGGCCTAGCAAATCCTTGGGACTGAATGTTACTGTGTGTGTGACTGTGAGCACAACAACATTAGTGATACTGCATTTTTCATGAGTTAAAGTGCTCAGGCTAGAATGAAGTTCAAAAAACATTGGCACTGTAATGCCAAGTGCCTTTTTGGCTTTTCAGAACTGGCAGGAAAAAGCTGGGGAGGGCATAAGGACCATTCTATGTCCCTCTTAACATCTTTCTCAGAGCGTGGCCAAAATGCTATTGTGAAGCCTAGTGTATTGCCCTTCTATGGGCTTTTATTTTTTGTAATGAAGTGGAGAGGAATAAGGAAAAGGTAAGTCAATATCATTATTCTGCACACCTTCACGGGCCACAAAGCTGAGTAGGCATGGAACCCATTGCACCTTCTGTAGGGGCTGAGGAGCTACCCTCTCCAGCTGACTTTGACTAGCCAGAACTCCTTTTGGCACCAGTTACAATGCAGCCTCTACGCACATTCCTCCAGCATGCTTCTAGTTCTCAGGGATCTTACCCTGGCCTTTCAATAATTACTGGATCATAAATGAACAGTATAGCTGGTGTGACATTGATTAAGGGTTAATTCAATATGCATTGGAAGGCTTGTTAAAAACTTACTTAGTGGTACTAAAAAATCCCCCTACAATTGTTGAAATGTATTCAAGAGTGGAGGCAGGGTTTTTGGCACCCTAGGCGGGGGTCCTTCTGTGCTCCCGGTCTTCAGGGTACTTTGATAGTGGGTCCCAGAGTGAGTGAAGGACCTGCTGCAGAATTGCTGCCGAAGACCCAGAGCGCAGAAGGAACCCCCACCGCCGCATTGCCGCCCCCGCAAATCTTGGCACCCTAGGCGACTGCCTGGGTCGCCTAAATGGAAGCGCTGGACCTGAATGAATTATGTGTTACATTTTGTATAGACTGAGGCTAAGAGAGGTGAAGAGGGGAGGAGGAAAAAAGGAGGTACAGCAGTCTCTCTTGAATAGGTCTTCTCAAACTCTTGTTCCAGTCTCTATTCTTAGATAAAGATATTCCTTTGCTCAGATACAAATAATAAGAGAGTTTGCATCACATTTCACCTGCCCAGCCCTGGCCACCATCTCCCCAACACCATAGCCTCAAAAAGAACAGAAAAGTGCATTTTAGGCACATGAAGACAGACTGTTACTAATTTCACTCACTTTCCTCATTACCACATATGACTCAGGAAAAAGTGGTACTGATTACAAATGAGACAGAATTAAAACAAAACAATGTCTGCATGTGGAGAGTGTTAAGTTTGAAAGATGCATCAAGAAATAGGGGGAAAATCCCATCCCTCTCTCTCTCTCTCTCTCCCTGTTTTCTCAGGTCTTCTTTGAATCTCCTCTGGAGCAGATTGGAGCCTCCTCGTGCAGCCCAACCTCACACTGTGAGAAACAGAGTTAGCATTCCTCAAAGGCATACTGTAGAAAGGAATTTTGTTTTCCTCATGAGCTCAGCCCTGGCTTTCCAAGTACCATTTCCTATTGTTGCTGATTTTCTTGCTCCCTTACTTTGACCTTCACTTTCTGGTTAAAAGGATCAAATTATAATTAATTTCTCTGATTTTCTTTGTTTTGAAAGTCAGAATGGGAATTTCACACATCTCTGGACGCTGCTCAGCAGCAGGTAAAGAATGTTACATGTTATGTAAGGGCCACTCAGAGAAAATAATCAACTGCACCGCCATTCTTAAAAGAACTTACTGTATATACTCGTTCATAAGCTGAATTTTTTTAGTAAAAAAGGGAAGCACCAGAGAAGGGGGTCGGCTTATGAATGGGTATAGAGAGGGAGAGGTGGAACACAGCCCCTCCCCCCAATAGAGGGAGCAAGGAGAGGCAGCACAGCCAGCAGAGCCAGAAGGGAAGAGACAAGGCCAGAGTCTTTCCGCTTCTGGCCACGCTGCTCTCCCCCCAGCCTCCGAAGCAGCTGCACCTCCGGGGCTGGCAGGCTGCAGCTGTGCTGCTCGGCCCTGCTCCCCCCAGAGCAGGCTATGGCCGCGCCTCGTGGTGTAGTGGCACAAACAGCAACCCTCCACTTTTGCAACTAGTTGCAGTTTCCACCATGCAAAAGCAAAGGTTAGTAGGCATACTCAGTTCGGGTGAGCATGCTCAGTGCGCCCAAAGTAGTGAATTGGGAAAGGGAGCTTTTTGCGTCATCACACCAGCCTGCTCGAGCACGATGTGGCTGCGCTACCCAGCCTGCTGAAGCAGCTCCAGCCAGGCCAGAGACATCCTTCCCTGGCCCTCCTCAGATAAGGTGGGAAGGGATGGGATGAGGAGAGTATAGGGGTCCTGGGCTAGGGGTGGAGTCATGTGGAGGGTGATCACAGGGGTTACTCCCCTGACCCCCACTTCTCCCCCCCCAAGACATTTCCCCACCAGTTGCTCTTCCGGCTCATCAGGGTAAGCAGCTGGTGCACCGGGACACTTTGTTTACTTAGGTTTACCTCTGTGCCAGCAGACGTTTGAAGTAAACAAACAGCTTATGCTAATGGCCCGGGAACCAAAGTTTGCTGACCCCTGAATTATAGGGTCAGCTTATGAATGAGTCATAATTTTTTTCCATTTTTACTTACCCATCTTGGGGGAGGGCATCGACTTATAAACGAAATGGCTTATGAGCAAATATATACGGTACTCTGTCCTCGGAAAATGGAGATTTTGCATCTCCGCACATGTCCAACTTTGGATGCCCACTATTTTATGCTTCAGTTTATAGTGATTATTTGGCTATAACAGTTAAAATGGGGATAGCCGACATCAATCTTGATAGCAATCTTCCATTGTATTTTAACAGCTGCAGTAAGAAACAGCACTCTTCCTGGCTACTAGCGTTATGCACATTTAATCTTCTTCAAAGCTGTAACTGTCACAGGACAGAGTAACAGCTGTTAACTGCCTTCAAATATATGTTAATAAAGGATAATGTCGATTCTTAGTCTAGAAGAACAGAACACAAAGCATTTGTTGCTGCTGAGAGAATTTCAGGTGAATATCAACTATTAAGCATGTTGTAAAACTAGTAAGGAAGGCTGGTATAAGCCTTTCACAGAACAAATTCAACCATAGACTTGTTATCTCTCCTGTAGGATGGGCATCTAAATTAATCCCTACTCACCATGTACAAGGTTGAATGAAATGATTTGCTAGTGGAGAAAATCCTCCCTTTTCCTTTTCTGATGCAAACGTTAACCTTGCATCCAAACCATGATCAGAGTCCAACTGAGGCGGGGTTTAAAGAAGCGACAGTGTCTTCCTTCCATCACTCCTGCAGTCGGCCCCATGTAGGTGGACATTGCATATATTTTTATTTAATTTTAGAACTTATTTCTAATCTTTGTTAGTTCTTCCATAAACTGAAATGTCAGCCATATAAACTTCCATAATCTCCAGGCCTTTGCAGGATCTTTGCAGGATCTTGCTCATTTTTTTCTATGGGGGATTCTAGAGTACTTGTGATGCTGAACAAGAGATGACATAAAGAGATCATCTGAAAAGTCACAAGCTTGGCAGTATCCGAGTAGAGTGAAACTTGACAGAATCTGCTACCCGGAGAATATTAACTTTGAGACTAGCTTCAATAGTGGGGAGAATATATCAATGTCAAAATGCTCTACTTAATTAAGAGCCCTTATAAAGGCTTCCATGCTTTCTCCCAGTCTTCTCTAATCCTTGGGTGAAAGTGCACACAGTCCAGAGTGTTAAATTGCTTTTTGAAAGGCCATGTCCATCAACCTTCTGAAGAAAGATGTCAATTGTTCTTCCTTCTTCAGACTAATGACTGATCTCTCTTTCCAGCTTCATTCCCCACCACTAAGATAATGAGCTGACTTGTACTTCCTTTCACTGTGTTAAGCGTTGTTGCCATTCAGAATCTGATGATGCACTTGTGACATTCAGGCTATTCCATAGACTTGTCAAACTGAGAGTCTTTGGAATGGTTGAATTTGGCCATTCTCTTCTCCTCGCTTGCCTAGGTTCAAAACGAGTTTACATCTGCCCCCCATCATGTGACAATAGTAAAAAATTATTCACTTCCTTCTACCACTGAACAAGGGATTTTTTTTTTGGAATAAGGAAAGTAGTTATATCCCTGAAAATACTATTTCTCTTTGGCTTTGATGCAGAATGGCTTCCTTGGCCCTCTGCCTTTACAGCTTCAAAGGAACCAGACACATACCATTATGGAGGTGTGGAGATGAAGGACGGGAAATCTGAGTGTGAGTTCCTATGACGCTGCAGAGGCAGGGTCCCAGACAGTTTCTGACTGGAAGCTCTGCATTGGAGCTGAGTCTTTTTCAGGGCCTTACTCTGTCATCGTTGCCCTGCTGCTGCTGTTGTGGCCAGTGGTTGGTGCTAGGCCTTCCAGGGATGCTGGGAATGCAGAGTGCAAAAAGCCCATTGTTGTGAAGGTGGCAGGCATTGGGAGGATACATGGGAAGGACAGTACTGGGACCTGTTGAGGCCAGATAGGTGTGGCTGATTGGGTGTGAGAGATGAACAATCCCTGCTGGCCCTTCACCTCACCCTGCCCTACACTGTTTTATGGTTGGGCCAGAAGCAGTTCTAGGTAAATGGTTTATCTACTAAGCTTATTACCAGACTAGCAGTAGCAGACATCATCTTAAAAACCAGTCATTTAAGAAAGTTCTTTTTTTCCTGTAGTGCTGTGTGATCCTTTGATGGGACTCTGTACTAATCCACCGGCAGCTACCTTTAACTGGCATTCTCCACTTAATGGATATGCACTACATCATTCTAAGATTAATAATAAAGGGACAGTTCTTAATTTCAATTTTAGAGCCTGGGGGGGGGGAAGGGGGGGATATATCTTGTCATAAACATTAGCTCCAGCTGAACTGCCACATTCAAGGTCTCAGCTGTGGGACTATGTTTTTAATTAACTTTCAAATTTTCCACTCATTCTGAAAGCTACAGCAGGAGTCTTCAAACATTAATTTTAATCAGCATGGGTCAAATCCTGAAGTTCTTTTGCTCTGACACTCCCCCTGACTGCAATAAGAGCTTGCCTGAGTAAAGACTGTAGAGTTTGACCCATATGTACAGCAATACCTAAGGCCACTGACGTGAGCTGAGGATGTTTGTTCATCCTTCATGCCCTAATTAAACCAGAGCACCGCAGTTGTAGTGTACATGTTGAATGTGCACTGCAAAAGCATCACGGCAACAGAGACAGTGAGTTCTGAGTTTCTTTTATTGATCATATGCAGATCTTTGTGACATTCTGAACCTTTAGATTGTAGTGATTTAATTCTGCACAGCTATAGCACAAGATAAATGAGGTAATTGTAAGCTCCCAGTTCTTTCTTGATGCAATACATGCAGAATTCAAAGAAGGAATCTGAGTAAGAATAGAAAACTTATTTATAAAAAAAATTGTTTAGCTCACTGACCCAGCAAAAACTAGCCCCTGCCATTTGTTATTTATCATCCCTGTTTTGTTCTGCTTTTCTCACTTCTTCATTGAACATGGTAGGTCCCTGGTCTTGTGTTGCTGTAGATCAAAGCTTGTACTTCTCTTGACCTCAGAGTGTGTGTGTGCAGCTTGAAGCTTCAGCCTTATTTCTGATGCCTGGGTTTCTCCCGCTGAAGAGCAGGGCTTAGTCTCTTGTAGGTGAAGAGTTGCTTGTCACAGTGGGAAGAAGGTTCTGAGTAGTTGAGTGCTCGGCTAATGGAGCAGTACTTATAACTGAAAATATAGTTGTCTTAGACTTAACTGTAAAGAAGGTTTCAGTAACACAATACCTTGTTGCTAATAGCATCACCACCAGACAATTTAGCAGCACTTTCCAAGACTACAGGCAATAAAGAGGTACTGAAACCTGGTCTACACTACGCATTTAAACCGATTTTAGTAGCGTTAAACCAATTTTACCCTGCACCTGTCCACATAATGAGGCCCTTTATATCGATATAAAGGGCTCTTTAAACTGGTTTCTGTACTGCTCCCCAATGAGAGGAGTAGCGCTGAAATCGGTATTGCCATGTCGGATTAGGGTTAAAGTGGCTGCAAATCAACGGTATTGGCCTCTGGGCGGTATCCCACAGTGCACCACTGTGACCGCTCTGGAAAGCAATCTGAACTTGGATGCACTGGCCAGGTAGACAGGAAAAGCCCCGCTAACTTTTGAATTTCGTTTCCTGTTTGGCCAGCATGGAGAGCTCACCATCACAGGTGACCACGCAGAGCTCATCAGCACAGGTAACAATGCAGTCTCCTGAGAATCGAAAAAGAGCTCCAGCACGGACTGCACGGGAGGTACTGGATCTGATCGCTATATGGGGAGAGGATTCCGTGCTAACAGAATTCCGTTCCAAAAGACGAAATGAAAAAACATTTGAAAAAATTTCCAAGGCCATGATGGAGAAAGCACGCCAGCAGACTCAGTGCATGCTGTGTGAAAGTTAAGAGCTCAGACAAGCCTATCAGAAACCCAAAGAAGCAACGGAAGTCGGGGAGGGCCGAAACATGCTGCTTCTACACTGAGCGGCATGCAATTCTAAGGGGTCACCACCAGCACCCCACTCCTGTCGTGGATTCCAAGTGGAGGTGGTAATCTCAGCCATGCCTGAGGATTTCCGGAGGGAAGATGAGAGGAGGACAGCTGCAGAGCACACAGCACTCCGTTCTCCCCAACAGCCAGGAGCTTTTTCTCACCAGATGGAATTACCCTCCAAGCACTAGCCCAGATAGTGAAGCCATGTTAAGCGACCTCTGGTGAGTGTACCTTTGTAAATATAAAACATGGTTTAAAAGCAAGCGTTTTTTAATGATTAATTTGCCCTGAGGACTTGGGATGCATTCGCGGCCAGTACAGTTATTGGAAAAGTCTGTTAACATGTCTGGAGATGGAGCGGAAATCCTCCAGGGACATCCCCATAAAGCTCTCCTGGAGGTACTCCAAAAGCCTTTGCAGAAGATTTCTGGGCAGGGCAGCCTTATTCCCAGGCCCGGTGCAACCACTTAGGTGACCTAGGTGGTCGCCTAGGGTGCTGGTATTTGGGGGGCACCATTTTGTTCAGCAGCGACCATGGCGGCTGGATCTTCAGCCGCCCTGGTCGCCGCTGGCATTTAGGCGGAAGGAGCTGGGGCAGGGGAGCACAGGGAAGGCTGCCTGCAGCAAGTAAGGGGTGGGGGGCCACACACAGGCGAACTCCCCGCCCCAGCTCACCCCTGCCCCACCTCCTCCCCGAGCATGCAGTGGCTGCGTCATTTCTCCTGCCTCCCAGGCTTGTGGCGCCAATCAGCTTTGGTGCCGCAAGCCTGGGAGGCAGGAGAAGTGAAGCGGCCACAGCATGCTGGGGGTGTTCGTGCACGGAGCAGGGATGAGCTGGGGTTGGGGGAGGGGTGCCTCAGAGCGGAAGGTGGGGAGCTGCCGCAAAGGGGGCACCTCAAGGCGGAGGAGGGGAACTGCCACAGGGGGAGTTCCTCAGGGAGGGGGCGCGGGTGGGGGAGGGCGCAAGGTGGAAGTTTCGCCTAGGGCACGAAACTGCTTATTCTGTCCTCCATGGTAGGACACTTGACCATGCCATGCATGTAGCAAGTAATCTGGTGTCATTGCATGACACTGCCTAGCTGCATATGGTCCCGGTGATTGCTGGCATTCAAGCAATATCAGTTCTTTATCTCACTGTGTTATCCTCAGGAAAGTGATATTGTTCATAGTAACCCGGTTAAAATTCAGGAATTTAATAAAGGGGACAGAGTTGACCATTCCTACTGGGCTGTTTGCCTGTTGCTTAAAAGAAATCCGTCCTTGCAGGTAGCCAAGCAGGGGGAGAGGAGCGGGGAGGGAATGGCGCTGAGCTTTTTCGCGTTTGGCTAGCAGGGATCTTCCCTGCTACCAGCCATGCGGTGGTGGGGGAAGGGGGGTGTTTAGCAGTGATCTTCCATGATACCTGCCACGTGGTGGGGGGAGGGGTAAAGCGATCATCCCAGAGAATTGGATGGGGTGGGTGGTTTCTGCTGCTTCATGTTAACAGGAAAGAAGCAGCACTGATTTGCGGATTTGCTTGGTACTTGGGAAAGGAGGGCACTGTGTATATGAAGGCTGCAGAAGCCGAAAGACAATGTCTTACCATGGCTGCATGCAAGCTGAATTCTGCTGTCCGGACCTGTGTCTGTGAGATCTCTAACACCAGAGCCACAGGCACTCAATATTAAGGTGCAAAATGCGACCTTATAGTGAAATCACATGTGCTATGTAAAGTGAACAGTGTTGTTCACCGTGAAAGGGTATAAGCATTGTTCTGTAAAATGTGTCTTTTTAAATACTTCTCTCCCTTTTTTCCCCTCCTTCATGCAGCTGCAAATTTTTCAAGCCTCCCTACTCCATCTTGAAGGCTATCTCAGATGAGGCGGCGGAAAAAAGACATGAGATGAAATGTTCTCGGAAATCATGGAAGTGACCCGCCATGAAAGAGTTCATCTGAATGAGTGGAAGGACGTGGTATCAAATTACAGGAAAGATGCCAGTGAACGTGAGGACACGAGGGACCAACGTGAGGATACGAGGGACAAACGTGAGGACAGGAGGGATGCTCGAGATGAGAGGTGGCGGCAGGAAGATCAGAGGTGTAGGCAGGAAGATCAGCGGTGGTGGGATGCAACACTGGGGCTGCTGCGTGATCAAACTGACATCCTCCGACGTCTGGTGGAGCTTCAGGAACAGCAGCAGGGTCACAGAGTGCCGCTGCAGCCCCTGTGTAACCACCCTCACCACTCACCATGTTCCATACCCTCCTCACCCAGATGTATAAGAAAGCATGGAGTTTCATGCACCCACCCACTCCACCCCCATGGACAGCCCAACCAAAAGGTTGTCATTACTTTGAAATTTTTTTAGTGGCCTTTTCCTTCCCTCCTATCCTCCTCCCAAATGACACCCAGGATACCTTGTCAGTTCTCTCCGTCTTTTTATAATGAATTAATAAAGAATACATGATTTTTAAACAATAGTGACTTTATTTCCTTAAGCAAGCTGTAATCGAAGGGGGAGTGTGGGTTGCTTACAGGCAATGGGTCAATCAAGGAGGGGGGTTTCATCAAGGGGAAACAAACACAGCCGTCACACCATACCCTGGCCTGTGATGAAACTCATTTTCAAAGCTTCTCTGATGTGCACCACTTCGTGGTGTGCTCTTCTAATCGCCCTGGTGTCTGGTGCGTAATCAGTGGCCAGGTGATTTGCCTCAGCCTCCCACCCCGTCATAAAGGTCTCCCGCTTACTCTCACAGAGATTGTGGAGCACATAGCAAGCAGCAATAGCAAAGGGGACATTGATTTGGCTGAGGTCTGAGTGAGTAAGTATGTGGCGACGGCGGCGCCTTTAAATGCCAAATGAACATTCTACCACCATTCTGCACTTGCTCACTGATAGTTGAAACAACTCTTGACTACGGTCCAGGGCGCCGTGTATGGTTCATAGCCATGGCATCAAGGGTAGGTTGGGTGCCCCCAGGATAACTATAGGCATTTCAACATCCCCAACTGTTATTTTCTGTTCTGGGAAGTATTCCCTTGCTGAACCATTTAACGAACAGTGCTTGAGATGCTGAGCGTCATGACTCTCCTGGCCATCCCACTGGTGTTGTGAAATGTCCCTTGTATCCCCAGTCTTTGCAGCACCATTTGAAAAGTACCCTTGCGATGTTACGTTACTGGTGCCTTGTGCTCCAGGGCCAAGAGAGGATATGGGTCCATTCATATCCACCACAGTTGTTGTAATCCATTGCAGCAAACCATCCACTATGACTGCACATTTCCAGAGTCACAACCTTGTGTAGCAGCCAGCTAATGATTGCTTTGGCATTTGCATCACAGCAGCCCCACAGAGATTTCCCACTCCAAATTGATTCCCACTGACCGTAGCTTATCTTGCGTTGCACAGCTTCAGAGGGCTATTGCCACTCCTTCTCTCTGTGAGGGCTGCTCTCATGCTTGGTATTTTGGCATTTGTAGGGCAGGAAAGCAAATCACAAAGTTCCAATGAAAGTACCCTTACACATGTGAAAAGGTTTCGCACGCCACTGGCGACTCGTCCCAAACTGCAAACTATGCGGTCCACCAGTCTGTGCTTGTTTCCGGCCAAAATGGCGTTCAATGGCAGAACCTGCCCCATTACCACGAGGATCCAAAGAGCAGGGCCTGTGGTTTGAGAGAATTCTGTGTCCATGTCCTCATCACTCTCGTCGCCACGCTGCCGTAGCCGCCTCCTCTTGCTGTCTTTGCAGGTCTGGTTCAGCATAGACTGCAGAGATGTGCTAGTGTTTACAACGTCCACAATTGTGGTCTTGATCTGAGCAGGGTCCATGCTTGCTGTGCTATGGCGTTTGCACAGTTACCCAGGAAAAAGGTGCAAAACAGTTGTCTGCTGCTTTCATGAGGGAGGGTGAGCTGTACCAGAAACACCTGCAACAATGTTTTTTCCCCATCAGGCACTGGATCTCAACTCAGAATTCCAAGGGCGAGGAGACTGTGGAACTATGGATAGCTAAGGGATAGCTACCACAGTGCAACACTCCAGAAATCGACACTAGCCTCGGCACATGGACACACAGCGAATTAATGTGCTTGTGTGGCTGTGTGCACTCGACTTTATACATCTGTTTTACAAACCGTTTATGTAAAATCGGAATAATTCCATAGTGTAGACGTACCCTGAGACGGTCTTAATAAACGCTAAGTTTAGCTGCTCTTACAGGCATGAACCAGAGTTCCTATGATTGCACCTGCACATGTTTTTCAAGGGTCAACTTTCTTTATATATCCTGTATCCTAAAGTGTATGTTGTTTGTTAGAAGTACCTGTGTAACCTTCTGCACATCTGAATTGGCAGCAACAGGGCCGGATCAGTATCTAGGGTTCCGTTTCAAACACAAAACAAATGCAAAACGGGCTCGATCCCCGCCCAGTACCTGGGACAATTACATGTCACTCCCTGGGTGCCGCTAAGAGGCAATACTTCCCCTCTCGCAGCACGAAGTCTGAGTGTAGCAAAAGCCTTTTAATAAGGAGGAAACAATGCAGCATTTGTTGGGGAAACACCACAAACAGATTCATAACACAAACCATGATCAAGACCCACCCCAAGTAAGTTTGGCAGTGTCCTTTTCCCTCAAGGTCTTAAGTCCCGCAACCCAAAAAATCACCCAAAGTCCCAAAGTCCAACACCCAAAAGTGTTTCTCTCCTGCTCAGTTCAGCCCCAAGTTCAAAAGTTTATCTGCAGAGTTTTACCTCCAGCCTGGATGGAAATGGGAGGGGCGGGGAGTTGCAAGGGGGTAGGGATGTTAAGAGCACCTTATGTGGTCTGAGGCCGACTGCCCATCTCTCCGTGGGTTCTGCGTACAGCCTTCAACTGAGCCACTCTGCCAGTCACTCCACTCCATAGCCATTCCACGAATTGCTCTGCTAGCGGTCCACTCCACCAGCCATCCCCCATACTGCTCTGACAGCCACTCAGCATACTATCTTCGCCCCCCCAACACTCATTGATTTCAGCTCTTAGTAATTTTAGCTCTTTAGTGATTTCAGCTTGTAGTAGGGGAGCCTCAGTGCAGGTGCACCACTGGCCCAAAGTGAATTCAGCTCAGCAGCCTGTAACTAGAGTCCTAATGGAATCAAAATTAGCTCTCAAGTATCAGAGGGGTAGCCATATTAGCCTGGATTTGCAAAAAGTGACAGAGAGTCCTGTGGCACCTTATAGACTAACAAGTATTGGAGCATAAGCTTTCATGGGTGAATACCTACTTCATCAGACACATCAAAATTAGCTCTGATATGCCACAGTGGAGAGAGGAGAAGGTGCAATTGGTATTTCAGGCCGTTAAAAGGGGACCTATACCATCAGGTACAAATGCCTGTCCCCAGCCTCTCTCTCTCTCTCAATTCACTGGGTTTTGGAACCCATGTCCCTTGTCCAGTGAGCACTACTTAGTTGATGACGAATCCCTCTGCCATAAAACAGTTCCACTGTCCTTGATTCACATAATCAGGGTAATAACACTTTATTGTTCCTGCCTCAATAGCAGAGAAACTGGGAAGCCCACAGCAGGCAAAGTGACCATTTGATCTGCTGTGGGCTCATGCTAGGCAGGGTGGGTGTGCCTATGCAAACAAGATCAGCCCCTGAAATTCTTTTCCACACTCACCATAATTCACCACCAGATGTCAGGGTACAGCTCATCCTGACTCTGCTTACACCTGAAACCAGAAAATTTAGGGGTCAGCTGTGGTCCCCCACATTAGCTTCATCTGAACTCTTCCCCTAGTCTGGAAAAGGACTCCAAGGGTGCAGTGCAGGACTTTCCTTAGATAGTGGTTTCCCAGTGCACAGTCTCCTCTTGGTCTTCCCACATAGCAAAAAAAAAATTTCCCTTTCCTGTAGAGCATGATGCTGCAGTAATGAGACCATGTTATGAGGTGATGATGGAAAACTATAATAATTTCCACCTGAACTATTCACCTTATTTATTTCATGAAATTTCTATCCAGAACCAGATCTTTTCCATGCAGACTCTGGATAGACTTAACTATTACACAGTGTTTTCAGATGGAGCTATTCAAATCTTGTCTGTCTTATTTTGCATGGACTTCAGCAAACTTTTCATCTATTTTGCTTTACTTGTTTTGCTTTATGATTCAGTTTCAGTTGAAGCCAAGTTGGGACGAGCAGAAACAACAATCACACCAATGATAGCTTAGAGTACAGACTTCAAGTCTGAAGGTTTGTTCAGTACAGAAGATCAACCATGAGAAAGGTTTCCTAAGTTTTCTTATGAAATCATAGAACCTAGAGCTGACATACCTCTAACCTTGGTGAGGTTGCAAAATATGGAAGACGACCTCCTAGCTGTGATAGTCTTGCCAATTTTTATCTTGTGTTTGTGCTCTATGAAATTTAGTGGGATAAAACGCATATCCCAACCAGTTTCTCTTGCAGTCCCATGACTTATCTCTGAAGTGCATCATTTTTATTTCCTTACTACTCTTTCTATGCTGTCTCTAAGTACTGCTTACAAAGTGAACTCAACCTAGATTTCCCCAGAGCTGGTGCAGTTATTGGGTCTGATTCGACTCACATTTACATGAGAGTTACATTGGTATAACACTACTGATATGAGCGGGATTACTTTTGTTTCAGAGCACAAAAGGAAAATCAGACCAATTATGTCCATTGCACCTACGTTACCAAGGGAAACATACTCTCATGCTCATGCTCCTAAACCTCTGTTAGTCTATAAGGTGCCACAGGATTCTCTGCTGCTTCTACAGATCCAGACTAACATGGCTACCCCTCTGATACGTTACTAAAGTAAGGATAAAAGGCCTTCTCTGAAACTGAAGGCTAGCATACTAAATTACAGTCAAGATGAATACATGAATCACTGTAGTCTGTTTTCTTCATGCATTTTATCAAACATCATTAGGCATGCAGGAATGTGACTAGAAGCAATAAGTGAAAAAGAGCTAAATTACTTTAAAATGAATGACAGGTAAAGAATAAGAGATCTGTTTTTTCAGGTGTTTTGTCTTGCAACTGGGAATTAGACAAGTTGTGCAGGCTAGCAGATTTAAATTCTGTTTTCCTTTATCTCTGATTTTACCTTTATATTTAAATAAACTGAATTTGTGTTGAAATGATTATTTATTACATCTTGGGGTTTTTTTAGTGTTATTAACGAAGTTATGGCACTTAGATCCTTGGATAGGCATCCTATTATTATTTTAAAATCTAAATAAATTAAAATAGTTATTTTTTCAAATGATATTAATTTTTATAAATGCTGACACTCATTTAGAGCCTTACTCCTCAAATATTTACATTGATTTCAATGAGCTTACTCTCAGAATAATGTGACACTCAACATAAATAAGGGGGCCAGAATCTACCCCTTAGGGAATGGAACGTAGTACTGGTGATATGTTAGAAATTAGCAGCAATGAAGATTGAAGGTGACCACTTCTCTGATGAAAATGTGAATAAAGTTGCCAGTTGTGGTGGATTTTGTTGATATGAAAGTCTATCCCCAGTGATCTGGATGGAGACCTCCAACTCCTTTCATATATGCCACGTAACAAGTAAACAGTCTCAGCAAAAAGACAGATAACTGAATGTGCATAAGAACTAAACTTCCCCTCTCACCCTTTTCATCTTCATTTGGGTTGAGGCCAGTTGATGGGGAAGAAAGAGCATGTATGTGTGAGTATGAATATATAGAGGGGTATTTTGCTCTATTGTGGGCCCACACTGTTCTGTGGTGTAGACCGGCATTCCTGGAGATTGAAGTCTTCTGTTAATCTGGATCTTTCAGAAGCACAAATGACCGTATTCTTTGAGTGCCTGACCCCTGAAGTCCATCTTTAATAGCATGTTCAGTTCATCTGATAATTAGTCTATACATAAACTACTTTTTAAGATGTCTGGAAATAACATCAGGAAGCATAGCAATATCAACAATCAAAATAAATCCATTTCATGTCCAATACTTATCTAATACAGAAAAGCAGTGTAATGACAGAAGGATGTAATTGTTTACTTGGCTTTATGGATTTCAAAGGCACCTAATATTAAAAAAAATTCAGTAAATGGTGTATGTGAAAAGTCTTTGAGTTAAAAATAAATTCTCATACACTAGTAAAACATAGTGCTAAACATTTTTAAGTGTCCAATTTGCCAATGACTTCCAGGTAACATTAAAGAAGTCTTTCTGTTCATAAGATCTAATTTAACATGGCCATTACTTGTGCTCACTTCATGTGAATTTTGGAAAAGAGTATTTGCCCAACACTTCACTAGCTCAAAATTTAATTACTCTAATACCTGTATCATAATGTATAATGAGGCTTGAGTGTCATCTACTGTGTATGTAAATAGTATTGCCCCTTTACAAGGCAAAGATACTTTATTATGGAGTAATACTGGTTGAATAGTCTTCAGCAAACAAAAAATTATGCAAACTGCACAGATCTTCCATGAACACTCCCTGACTTCTGTGAAAAAATGTTGGGGGGGTGATGTTTGTTTGTTTTTGTTTGATTTTTCTTTTTGGTTGGTTGGTTGGTTTGTTTTTAAAATATTAACCCAGTATGTTGGGCAAAACTTTATCAGATTCTAGAGATTTTATTATTATTAATACTGATATTCACAAACTGTAATGTGGAAATTCATAATTAATAAAGTTTGTTTAATTGCATGGAATTATATCTTTTACCTTGTTTGCTGGCTAAAAATTTCAAATGGGAAAAAGAGATAAAAAGTGACGCCATTCTTCTGGAACAAATTTGTGAAACTTACAAGTTAGGTGAATATTTTCATGAACACTGACGACCTTCTGAACAATTGTGAATATTAGTAATAGTAGTATGGCCTTGGAATAGTAGTAATTCAAATCTGAATAATTTGTTAAGAATATATTATGTATTTTGTAATTATTTGATTATGTCCACTATTAATTAACCCGTGGCTGCATTAATGTTAAGATGGCTAACAGTGCCTTTATGTGCTGACACACTATTTCCTATAAGTAATGTAAGTAGGAACAGCTATCGTTACCGTCTCTGCCTTTGGCTCTACCCCACCTGATATAACAAAAATTTTGGTTAGATTGGCTGCTAACTATTCTGCTGTGTTCACAGTAAATCACCCCATAAAATAAAAACACATTATATTATAAGAGAGGCAATCTGTGGCAAACAAATTGTGGCTAACTAAATCTTTATTTGCATAGATGTACAAAGGTTTGGACTAGAAACATCAGTGGGAGAGTGTTTATCAGGGGCAATTGCATCAGCATGTTCCTTCAAACTACCCAAGCAAGCATAAAGTGGCTGCATAGAAACCCTCACATGTTTTTTTCTTTAATGATACATGCACCCTGTAATGCTTTGAGAAGGTACATCGATGCAAGGAATAAGTGAACCTGTTCTTAAATACCATTTACAATTTGGGTCCTCAAAAAACTTCCTCCTCTCTATCTGGGGAAAGACGGAGGGCAGGAATTCCTCACAACCTCCACTCTGATTCTGTCCTTTTCCTGCAGTCCCATCACAACAATAATGGTGACGTCTCTTTCCCTGCATCAAAACAGCCATACTCTCCATAATGTCTATTATCAGCTTAAAACTCTGATGCACTGTTTCAAATTGCTTATTCCGCAGTACTTGACAGGTTTTCTGTGTAATAAAAGGTAAATGTTTAATGGTGGGCAATGTCATTCTTCTATAATTTCCCATCCCTTTACTTTGTGTTCTGCTTTTCTCTTCCTAAAATAAGTCACTTTTATAACCTTATCTAATGTATTCTGTCCTGCCTCCACTCTCTTGCATTTGCAAGAATTCACACAGTCTGCTTAATTGACTTGTCATTGTAGGACTATAACGGTAGCTCTCATGCAGGTACTTGGTAACCATTCTGAATTCTGATGAACAAAAGGAAAGTTTCAAGACTGCAATGTTCAGGAGAAAGGGAACATCTGCAGGCAAAACACGCAGTTATTATTCCTACTGGTTAGTAGGCTGCCGTGACTCACCACATACAGAGGAAACAGGGTGGTTCTACTATGATAAAAATGTGGATACACTCTTACAGGATTTCAGCTGCTAGTTTAATTTAGTCAATTAAATCTACTGGATCAACTCTAGGACTATATTAATCTTTGCTGAACAGAGGCAGCTATAGTTTGAATAGGAGAAATTGAAACTGAGTCAATTGAAGCCAACAATCTATCATAAGCCCCTGGTCCATCTCATGACTTTATTACTTTGGTAAATATTAATTTTTACAACAGAAGAGAATGGTATTGCTGGATCTCAATATCTTTTGTCACTGCCATGCAGCCCCAGTTCAGGCGAGCTCCCCATCCAAACATGGCACGTACGCTTGGGCAATAAGAAGTGAGGAATCAGAATGCTCTGGAAGGCAGCCTTTACAGAGGTGAGTGGAGAGGAGTGCTCGCATAGGTTGTGAGTGCCCCTGCATCACCACTCAGGCCAGTGTACAAAATCTGTGTCTCTCTCAATAACCTCCTGAGATATAGCCAGCTGAAGGGAGCGTGATAATGAAATGCTGGGTTCAAGAATGATATGGAAAATGGGTGAGACTCCAGAGTTCGCCCCCAACCCTCCCACAAAAGAAAAAGGATACTGTCTGACAACTAAAAGGATTAGCTCCAGAGGGACATGCTTACAATGAACTTGGCTGGGTGAAGCACCATTTACATTCTTCACTCCGAACCCTGAATGATTTCAATGCATTCCACCGTGCAAATTGAATTTCTAGTTATAGCTGAATCTGTGCATATAACTGTTTTGTGGAAAAATGCCTTTCGCTTTAAGAGGGTTCCAGCGTACCTCTAAATTAAAACAAACTGGGAAATGCACTGCTTTGTCTGCCAAGACTACTAAGCATGTGAGTGTGAGATTGCTTTGCAAACCAGTACTCGTGAGGCATCAGAGTACAAAAGAATTACCTCTACTATAAAATTGCACCTTCTCCTGCTGTGTCTCCAGCTTTAACAAATATTAGCAATGACAAAGCTACTTGGAGTGGCAGAAAGAAATTGCAGAAAAAAGAGGTTTTAGCCACAATAGATGTAGGAGAGTCATGAGTGCACCTTTTATCTTTTACATTTTGCTATCAGCTCACAGAAGTTACTAGAGCCAAGACAGAATACAAAATTGTTATTGGCGTCTGAGCCTGGCATTTGTCTCCATTAACATTAAAGAAGGGAGTGTGTTCATGTGGCTTAGTCTGTCTCCTCAGCTACTGTGGTTTATTTTTAGAAGAGAAGATGGGAAGAGACAAAATAAATACTGACTAGTTTAAAATAAAATAGAATTCTGCTGTGAACCTAGGGGCATGCCCCTAAACTGCATTTTTAATGAAGTAATTGTGATACTCATCATTCCACTAGGATCAAACTATAGCTCCTCATGAAAATATCAAACTGTTTCCTAACCATGAACTACTTATTGTAAAGGCTTATTCAAATGGATCCTCTGCATTAGGAGCTGGAAACCAAATTCTAAATTTGCTTCCAAGGTCAATAGAAAATGGCAGTTAGTAGCACAGGTACATTTTTGGGGAGTTAGGAGACAGGTTGTTATGGGCCACTAATATGACAATTAGTATTTTAGCTGATGGGGTATGAAACAGTAGTGCAAAGAAAGACTGGGTAGTTCCTCTATGTGTCAAGATGATGATTCCGGCACAGTGGAGGCCTAATGCAATAATGGAAGTAGAAGGCCTCCTCCTAAGAACACAGGAGCAATCATTAACCAATTCATGCACATACATAACTTTCCACTAAGATGAATAATTACAGCCAGTCTGAGATACTGTACTGTTTCTTCTAATCACTTAGAGTATGTCTACAATTCAACTAAAAACCTGTATAAGCTGCCCCATGCCAGCTGACTTGGGCTGGCAGGGCTCGCTGCAGGGCTGTTTAATTGTGGTGTGGACTTCCAGGCTTGGGCTACATCTGAGCCCTGGGACCCTCCACCTCAATGGGTTCTAGACTCTGGGCTCCAGCCTGAGGCTGAGCCCAGAAGTCTACAGTACAGTTAAATATCCCTGCAGCTTGAGCTCCGCAAGCCCTAGTCAGCTGGCATAGGCCAGCCATTGGTGTCTAATGGTAGTGTACACATACCCTTAGACCCCACATCCTGCTCCTTGAGCATGGGTTGCCTCTCATGTTCCCATGTTGAAGGTTTTATCCTGAAAGACACTGTCAGTTTCTCTCATGAAATAGAAACGTGTTGTAATCTTGCAAAAAGAACACACATAACATCATGATACAATATGATTATGTTGTTTTAACACGTTGTGATGTTATGTTAAAATGTCATCACAACTCACTGTGTCATTGTTTTTCCAGACTGAAATTGCTTCCCTGCAGAATATGGGAATTGCTTTGGTAAAATCAGGATGATCCCCAAAGTTTATGTGGGGTGCAGTTTTAGTTCCCGGAATCACTCAGCGTGAACCAGGATGACCTGCTATTTCCTTCCCGCATCCCTGTTGTGGTTCCATCAATTTCTCATGTAGAAGGTTAGCATCTGTGAAACAACCATTTTCTACAACATCTTCCAATGTGATGAACCCTAACTTCAGTTGAAAAATTATATTGTCCAAAGTAGGTGAAAGGCAGCAGTATATTATTTTAACCTATGTTTTATGGAACATATTTATTGAAAAAAAGCACCAAATGAAGTAAAAGTGTGTGAAAACAGTTTGTTTGGGCTGAAGGAAATTGCTAAGTGGGGTTTCTCAAGACTTCGAGTGAGGCTACAGAACTGGTGCAGCAGCAGACCAGAATTCGCTGGAAGTGAGAACAAACATCCAAGTCTTAGAAATGGAGTGAAGACATTTTGGAGTGAACTTAAGTTTTGGGGGATATTTCCTTCTGTTAGACTAATACTGGTGAAACTCCAGTCATGAGTGCTAGAGTAGATTATATTTGCTTTTTTGGCACAATCTCATCTCCCTTGCTCAGAGCAGGTCTTCTAAACAACATGATGATTTAAATAAGCAATTGATAAATAAAATAAACCCAGTGGCCATGTGAGTCCTAGCTACACTAGTTTTCCTTCCATTCTCCTTCCAGTGGAGCTGAAATGGTCATTACATCTAATTTTGGGAGAGTTTAAGCTTTAAATGAACATATGCACTGCTATCAGGAAACAAGTTATTTGACCTCTGGTTCATGTTTCTATAAACATGTAATTTGGCAATGTATCGCTTTAGTTTGTCAATACGATGCATTTCAGGCCCTTTCTCATTCATCACAACTGTCTTGTTTTATTGCATTATAAACTATTGCTGTTAATGTTATGTTTAATTGTGCTTAACATAATTTATGTGCTATCCAGTATTTGTAACTGTTGGACATAACAAAATACTGTTGTTTTCTTTCCTACTTCCTTCTGCTTCTCATTTGTGGATGTGAAAGCAGCTGGACCTGTTCCATGTGAATGGAAACCATTATGAGCTTATATAACAAATTCATTAGTCTCTAGAAAGCATCTTTTGTTTGGAACTAATTTTTCCAAGAGGTGTTCCCAATGATTCTTCTCCTCTCCTTATCGCTATATTTTTTCTCCCTTTAATTTACTACCACAACCCTCTTCCCATTAAATTACCCCTTCCTCTTACTGAGAAGGGTTAAAAGTGAAGCCACTAGTGGAATCTGTGTTCACTAGAGTTTATTAAATCAAGAAATATTTTTTATCTGGTGACTTAAATGCCTAGCTAGTTCTGGAGGAAAATCTTGAGCCTTAGCTTAGCTGACTTTTGGGCATAGGTTTTAATGCTAATTTGAGGAAGTGGAATTATTATCAAGTAGGGGAATGCAAGATGTAAAGGCCAAGAATGGGCGACAGGGCATAGATCACTTGTTGATTACCTGTTCTGTTCATTCCCTCTGGGGCACCTACCGCTGGCCACTGTCGGAAGACAGGATAGTGGGTTAGATGGATCATTGGTCTTGACCCAATATGGCCATTTTATTGTTCTTATGTTCTCATGAAAAAACAGTATCCAAAAAAAAACAACCCAGATTTTCTGGAGATGTAATATTCCTTATCGGATCTTGGGTAGTTGTGAGGGGTTTGTTTGTTTGTGTTTGTGAGAGAGTGAGACATAAATTCTTACAGCACACTACTTAACATTATTGTATTCAGGCCCAGAGGCATCAGTTGGGATTTGGACTCCATTGTGCTCAACACTGTACAAACACATAGTAAAAGACAATTCCTGCACCTCTGTATTTATAATTTGAGTTGGGCAATCTACTGAACTAAACTGAAAGAACATGCACAGCTTCAGTGGCTGTCCCCACATTTAAATCTGAGCACCAAAGTTAGCCATAAAGCAGCCCCTGTTCTGTCAGTGTTTGCATTGCATAGGACGCCTTGATTACCTGCAGAGTACAGCAATACTGTGAGCAAGGTAGCAATGGAGCATCTAGTGTACATACTTCAAACTGCTCATTACCCACCCCTGGTTTTCAAGATGGAGCACAGGGATTTTTGTGTGCACAGCCTCTCAGAATGGTTAATGATCTTACTGAGTTAGGAAAATAAAAATTGCTCCCGTGTTATGACACAACTTGAAATCAAAGCTTATGAAGGCTGCAACATTTAAATATAGCTGGGTTTGATCCTATCAAAGAGCACTGCCAGCTTCTGCATATTCGGTATCATATGAGTTCTGTTACTGCTATTACTTATTAATCACAAACATTCTTTGACACATAAGAACTGAGGCTAAAATTCTGCTCAGCATTTGTTGGAAGTCTCTATCAGCTATTGTTCAATGGAATAATGACAGAGGGGAGTCAATAGTAAGTGTTGCACCTAATGTGATTAGTCCTCTGATGTTGGGCTATGGCAGAATACCATCGTTAGCATGTGAAATATAACCCCAATGTAAACACACAAAAAGAGAGAGGTTGGTTTAAAGCATGAACACATGCAAAGACCCCGGTTTCTTTAGATGTAGACTGTGTATTTATGTGTAGGTAATGCTAGCAAAGAGATTTCCTGGAGCTGAGGAAAAGAACATAAGGAACTTCGAGTAAAGTACCATAAGTCAGTATTGCAGAGATGTGCTCCAGGTGGCAGTAAGTATTTTGAGGGTTGTCTAGTGGTGATTTAGCCTCATTCATCCCTGTTATGGTGCGCTTGTGAATCTGACTTGCCTACCACATATGCAGTAGTGAAAAATTAACTATATAGTAATAACAATGAAAATGTATCAGCCACTCTTTGCTGAACTCAGGTTTTTAGGTGAATTTTACGTATGTTGTAAATTCTCTTAAATTAGGTGATTCAGGAGACAGGAAATTGAATATGGAGCCTTTCTGGTCACTAGTATGAATTTGCTCCTAACTGGTAGCAAATAAAAAATAAAGTGTTGCTTTATGAGATAACCTCATGGGCTCTGTGTCCTATAAAACAGGTGGAAACATCACATGTTGCCATTATAAGTGGTATGACTTAGTACTCTTGCTGCCTGAAAGAATTTCGTTGCTGCAAGTGTTCTGATCTGAAATCATAATCCTGTTTGAGACATGACAATGAGTTGCTAGGGACTTCGCTTTTATTATGCAAGAGATCATCCAAACCATTGCTAATGGAAATACTCTGTATTTCTGGAAATGGAGATCTTGGCTAACAATGGCTTCAGTTTTGGCACAACAGTATTTTAACTTCAAAAGTTCATTTTTTACAATCGTGTAGTGGTTTCTAGTCTCATGACACTTTCATACCAGAGCTGTTAGTGCAGTAGAAATAGAGAGCTAGACAGTAGCTTTAAAAAAAAAGAGCACAAAAAAATTAAAAGCTGAACTCTCTACATTGAAGATCCGTTCAGTGGCATGGAGAGTACATACACTACACCTATCCCTAGCACAGGTCTGAACAGCAGTGTAGATGGGGAGGCACTACTTAACAGACTAGCATAAAGACATTCCTGAAGCCCGTGAGTATGTATCCATGTATATAGTCACATGGCTCTCTACTTACCCAAGCAGTACCTCCCTGTCTATGCTGCTGTTTTCAGCAGCATAGTGTCCCTTTGCCTGAACTTTTCCTCACCATAGGGAGCTGCTGGAGCTTTTCCCCATTGCAGGGGGAAAGTCCTGCAAAACAGGAAGCCCCAGGCTCCAGCTGCTCCCTATTGCAGGCATCGTTTCTTGCAGCAGGGAAAAACTCTGGCAGCTCTCCATTGCTGGCCTGATGCAGCAGGAGCCTTTCCCTGGGACAAGGAAAGGCTTCAGCAGCTCCCTTTGAGAGCAGGGAGGAGGCAGTGGGGAAAGACTCTGGCAACTCCCCACTGCTGAGCTTTTCCTCTGTGCATCACCCCTGCCAGAGCCTTTCACTGACCACATGTAGTTACCCACTGCAGTATGGAGAGTGTAAGTATACATACAGTATATGCCGCTACAAGAGGTGTGTAGCATGGATGTAGCCTGTGTACTTATGGCACACATTGTAACTAAAGCTGACCATAGGGTGACCATTCCAAACACTTCAGTGGAACATGATATTTTGACAAATTTTCATTTAGCTAAAAATTTTCCAACCATCTCTAACTTTGACTACAACTGAAAAATTTTTGGCAAATAGAAATTTTGACAAACAAATGCATTTTGGGAAGGCTATGAAACTACTTCCAAATTTGACAAATTTGTCCAATTTTTAAAACAAAAAAAGGTGAAAAACAACAGAAAACAACCAAATTGACTTGAAAGCATGAAAAAACAATTGTTCTGAATCAACCACAATGTTTTGATCAACTCAAAACAAATTGAAAAACTTTAAAAAAAAATTAATCACTGTGAGTCAACCAAAAACACGTTGGCTGATTCTAAATAAATTTTTGGGTTTTTTGTTTCCGTTCAAATCCATCCAGATTTTTTTTTCTGAATGTTTCTGTTTGGACCATGAACTGAAAAATCGACTATTTGCTCAACTCTGATTGTGACACTTCTGTAAGTATTTAACACACTTTGCAAACATTCTTAGGGAAACTCAGCTATTCCCATTTCAACAGTGGACTCTTGGATAAAGTGTTATCATAGGTTATCTCCTATTCTAGTTCTGTCTTTTCTAACACCTTTCACGTTTCCTATAATTTTTCTAGATGGAAATGTAAGGCATTTCCAATCATAGCTTTCCTACCTAAAAAGAGGATGAATGAAAGCTCTGTCTTCTTGAATACCTGCTTCTTATTCTTTATGGCACTGAGATTGTAGGTCCCTTTTTTACCCTCCCCTTTGGGATTCTAATACACCATTCTTCTCCCTGCCACTGTGAGCCAAGTAGGCGAAATTAGAGCTACAGCCATTCCATTAGTCAGATCATCAGTAGGCAAAGAAGTCCTTCTATAAAAACTTTCTTCTGTTAGCAGCAAAATGTCTTCATATTTGCTTATGGAAAGCTCCACGCATAAACTAATTTGGAAAGAGTGAGATTATATGCTAATTCCAAAGCAGTGAGATGATCACTCTGAAAGTAAAAGGAGTAGTAACAGCCTGTATGAAGGGAGAAAACTTCATGCTCATTTCTTCAGTGGGTGAGGTAATATCTCTGATTGGACTAACTTCTGTTGGTGGAAGAGACAAGCTTTCAAGCTTCACAGATTTCTTCACTTAAGACTCTATGGCTTGAGAAATAGAGACCCCCCCACCCCCAGCCACCACTAATTAAGATTGTTGGGGGAATATCAGTTAGATCTGTATTTAGTATTCAGCAGAGCCAGTAAACCCTGCAAGAAGATTGCCTAGATTCATGGACCTCTCTAGGGAAGTAGAAGAGGTAAGGAAGCGTGACAGTAGTTAAATGTGTACAGATGCTGGACAAGAATAACTATATCAAACACAAATGCTGTTGCTGAAATCGGCACCATTTTAATTTGGCTCAGGTTAAATTTTATGCATCTTGTATTTACCCTGTTTGTGGGTATTTTCCATGGAGTCTTAAATGTATAATTAATGTGAATTTGAAGTGTACGCTACCCATGCTATTAAAATTTATAATGGCATTAGTTTTCAAAAATGACTTCCCTAACATGTTGCAGTTAATGCTGTAAAAATTAGTTTTTTTCATGACGAGTGCAATGTTAAATACTAATTTTTCTCGATATTATTTTATTAGTGCTTTTTAATTGCTATGGCAGATAAGCAGCACTGGCCATTATCTTGGCAAAACATTTCCATTAATAATGTCGCATAATTTCTGACTGATATAGAATATTCCATCCTTATTAAGATCTTAATAATTTTAATTTGAAAAAGTCTAGCTTTTACAGTGGAGAAGATCCAGCATGAACCCCTGATAGGTCTACTCTGTTTGGCTTCCATGTCAGAACCTAAATATATGACAAAATTGAATCAAGACCTTTTCCTTTGCAATGTGGGGCACAATGGAAAAAAATCTCAGATCATTTCCAGATTAGATCAATAACAACATATTATGCAGTGCTTGGTAATTAGAAAATTAGATTGTATTTTTTGAACAATGTTGTTTCTCTTTACAAGCCACAAATATGGTCATATTGCCATCCAGAACTGTACTTTCAGTTAAATTGTATGTGAATATTTTTTGTACCACGAAGGTATGGTATAAAATACAACCTTGTGTTTTAAATTAGTGATTATTGAAGAACTCCACTATTTAATGGAATATTATTAACTTTAATAAGATTTTAGAAAAAAAGAAAGCAGTTCTTGTTCTACATATTATGCAACTTTAACTGTAGTTTTTGCTCTACCCAAAGCTGTAATACTGCAGCATTAGCTTTTGGATTAGATTTAGCAAGACAGCATTCTAATGACACTGGGGGTGTTTATAGCATTAAAGTAACTTACATAAAATGTCTAGATTTCTGAAAATGAATCATAGAGTGCAAGGCCAGAAGGGGCCATCAGATCATCTACTCTGTCCTCCACTAACAAGCCACTCACTGAACCCAACAACTGAACCCACACACTGAACCCAACAACTGAAATTAGACCAAAATATTATAGACTAGACTACTGTTTTATGTCCCACAGGTAGAGAGTAGGAGGAACCAAAGTGACTTTAAGACAAGAGGACATTAATATTGTAGATTAGAGTGATTTTCTAAAATGTGTAACCTGGCAACATTATTTTATAGGTATTTAATATCCTATTGGGTTCTGCAGTTATATCTTGGATCATGCCTCTCTTGCATCAGAACATACACAATTAAACATTGCAAAATTCAATGATCAGTAGCAGCATCACAAGAAGTGGTGGCTAAAGTTTATTCCAGCTTCCCTGTAATGAAGTATTTTCAGAACTGTTCTAGAAAATTTCAACTATCAATAATGGTTGCAAACAACTTCTGGGCCTTGAATTATCTTGAATTTATTCAGTTCAGGACTGTCAGATGTTTGCATTATAACTTTCATAACATTAGAAATTAGAGATGGAAAAGAGGTAGTTCAGATCTAGTTCATTCCCAAAGCAGGATAGTTCCTTAAATATTAATCCCCATTGTTTTGTTCAGTGTCTGACTACAGAATTATTAAACTAATGTAGGAAAAAGAACAGGTACAGAAAATGAACTACGCAACATGAAGGTGAAAGGGCTGTGCAAGTTGATGGAAGTGGGTGGGTTTAATTTTTATGCTCATGGCAAAAGATAACAAGAGTGTTATGAGGACCAGACAGAGAGTGTCTTAAATTATGTAAGAGTAACTTCTGTAGGTAAAATAAAGAATCACTGACAAGGATGTCTACCTATGTCTTCATGGGAGAAATGTAACTGCTGTGTGGAGCATCATGCTTGCAAGATTAAGGGGTTATAAGTGTGTGTTGGGGGGGAATGGAGGGTCTCTCAAGCTCTGATAGGAAGGTGAAAGATTCTTCATTTGATCTCTTGTTTATATTTATTTAATGTTCTGTTGGGTTCTGAGGTTATCAATCTTGGATCTGATTGGGAAGGTCAGGGGCGGCTCCAGGCACCAGTACGCCAAGTGTGTGCTTGGGGTGGCAAGCTGTGGGGAGCGCTCTGCCGGTTGCCGCGAGGGCGGCAGGCAGGTTACCTTCGGCAGCATGCCTGCGGAGGGTCCGCTGGTCCTGCGGCTTCGGCAGACCTCCCGCAGGCTGCCGCCAAATCCACGGGACTGGGGACCTCCCACAGGTAAGCCGCCAAAGGCAGCCTGCTGCGGTGCTTTGGGGTGGCAAAATACCTAGAGCCGCCCCTGGGGAAGGTAAAAAGGGGAGAGAGAATGGACTGAATATTTTAAGGATTGAATAGATTGTCCTTTTTTTTACTGGAACTTGTGAGATTTGCTTTTACTGGGCTGGAGAAGGGGAAAGAGTTGTATCTGAGTGAGAAGGAGCTAAGACGAATGCATCAAACAGTAAAACACTGGAAAATGGGATTTGTGCAACAAAAAAGCCAATTAATAGCTATTGTCTGCTAATCCTGGTGGAATAATTAGCAGAACAATAGTAGTTAAGATAATTTCCCACTTCTCAAGAATAATAGGATAAATGATTTGATATTTGTTTTAGAATGTCTTTTCTGTGGTGGTCTCATGCTGCTCCTCACAGGTTTTATGTTAATCTGGGGTGCAGACACTATGTGCAGATCAATAAAGGAAAGTGCAGTCGAGAGAGAAATGAGGCACCAAATGGAAGTTGCACGTTAGTATCACTAAATGTTGTTTTGCCATGATGTACATCCCTTGTTGGAATGATTTAGTTGGGGAATGGTCCTGCTTTGAGCAGGGGATTGGACTAGAGGACCTCCTGAGGTCTCTTCCAATCCTGATATTCTATGATTCTATGAATAGTTGGTGGTTTTGGCAAGAGTAACTAAGGTGGGTGGTCTTTATCTTACAGCCTTTCCCACTTTTTGTGTTTTGTTCTCGATAATTAGCTTAACCTACTAGCAACTGGTTTTCAGATGTTAAGAACAATCCGTTTGCCCTCAAACTTTTCAAAATTAAGCCCCCTTCAGCAAATCTGTAATCAATTGCATCCATCTTTCTCTACATATATATACACATCTATAAAACACACACAGACTTACACATTTTAATTTATGCCATTTGGACATGTGCAGTAGTAGAATAGTCCCACATGAAGCAGGTCTTTCTATCATTATGTAAGTCCCACAACAACAACAAAAAATTATCTAACATATTCTTCATTGTCCCATGAAAATGAGGCACATGCTGCTTCATGGTTCTGAACGGATATCCCTGATCTCATATTTATCCACAGAACAGCCAGTCCTTCACCTCTTTTGCTGAGATGATGCCCACAGAACGGAACTAATAGGAGCAAAGTTACAGCACCATAGCCTATGATGACGTAACCCTGTACTGTAGATGAGCCTACCACAATAGAAGAACACCGCTGTAGTAACACCACCTCCCTGAGCAACAGTAGCTAGATGGACAGAAGCATTCTTCTGTCATCCTAGTCACATCTACGCTAGAAGTTAGGTCGGCATAGCTACAGCATTCAAAAGCGTGGATTTTTCTCACCCTTCATCATCACAGCTGTATGGACCAGGCCTGAGACTGCTAAAAAGGGTGTCAATTGTAGGATGACGTCTGTGTTGTAAACATCTGTCCCCTTAGAAACTTGATGGTTAACACAAATTTATGTCATATAAGGGGTCACTAAGCAGATGGTTATAACCTGGGGTCATTATCAAATTGGATTTGAAGAATGTGGCCTTGATGATGTGAAAGATTCTGTATCCCATTTCTATATCACCCCTCTCATTTACCTCACTTAGACTGTACTCAGCTCAGCACATGAAATAAGGAAATAAAATTTAGCTTTCAAATTTAAATGTTTCCAGAAGGGATACTTAACTCACAAGGTCTTTCCACTCCACAGATGGAATCCACTTGCCAACAGCAGGAAATGGAGGTAGTGGAAACAACAGAGAAGGAGAGGTTTACTTACGTTGTACAGTAACTGGAGTTCTTTGAGATGTGTCTCCCTAGGTTGCTCCATGTGAGGATGTGTGCACATCTGTGCAGTCCTGACCATAGATTTTTGTCAGCAGTGTCTGTGGGTCTGTGCCTGTGCTCTAGATGCCCCAGCACTCCAGCACGTGGGAGGGGCGGACCTCTGCCTCTGAAAAGGAAGTTCCTTGGGGAAGGCTGGAAGACTGCAGCAAGAAAGCTTAGTGCATGACTACTGTTGTAGCCATGGAAATGTAGCTGTGTCAGTGGCATCAAGCAAGACCCAGAGAGATGTCTTGGCAACTGTTTGGACTTCTGTAAAATGAGGGTTTGAAATTGTTCTCTCTGAGCCTGAGGCAGGTGTTCAAGCTGAGAAATTAGAATAGTTTGTAAAATTCTACTTCACCATCAGGACTTGATAATTAACTACTCTGGATTGCAAAGATTCAGAGGAGTAGGTCTTGCAACCCAAAAGTCCAGTCTCTTTAGCTCTTTCCCTGATAATGTTGAACAGAACCAGTGTCTGTTTCTTTTGTTAGTGGCCTCAACCACCAAAGAGTTGGATGAATGGTGTGAGAAAAAAGTACTCTGAGCCGCTGGGTGGAATATTTCTTGTTAACCCATTTGCACATAGGTGGGATGGGAGCTGGAGTTTGCCACACTGTGTGTGCTGCGACCAAAAGGCATCATTAATAGGCAGAGCAACCTGTGGGAAGATGTATGGAGAATGTCCAACAAGGAATACTGGGGTTCCTGTATCTCCTCTAATGGAATTTGTAAATTCTCCACTACACATTTTGTCAGGTCTTGAAAGGCCTTGAAATCATTGGGGTAAGATGGTGGAGGAGGCATGACAGCCTCATCTGGCAAAGAAGGAGGACTTGTAGAAAGAGGGTGTTTCTCCTCAGCTGGTTTCTGCTCCTCCATGCAATGTGCCTGAAGTTCAAGGCTCAACTGTACTGGTTCTTCAACTGATGTGCCCTCTTAATAGATGGGACCCTGTACCACCGGTTGCCATAGGGGACTCATGGCAGTATGCCCACTGAGGTGGAGCATAAGAGAAAGTAGGAGGGCCCTAAAGTTGTCCTTGCCATGGTCTCTGAATACATCATCTATTGGAAGTTTGCTCCTCATGTTGAATATCAAGGGAGAGAGGCAGGAAGGTGGATGGACAGCTCAGTCATATGAGTTGTCATCCCCCGTGTCAATCGGAAAGGTGAAAAGTGGTAATACCAGAGATCAAGTAGGAACTGGATCCCAGAGAGGACCTGAATTTGTATCGGTACTGAGGTTTGATAGCTGGTTGGCTGTGAGGAGGTACTGGAAAATGCCAAGTCAATACCATCTTGAAATCTCTCTTGATACCCTCAAAGAGTCTGCGTGGGGACCATGTCTGTGTCAGAGGACGAGTCATCATCGAAGATGATAGGGACAGAGGTTAAGCAAATTATGAAAATGTGTCAGTACCAATGGAGAATCGCTAATGGTGATTCAGGCTCTTCCAGAATGCAAAAGTCCTTGTGGAACAGGAGCCTGGATTGTATCAGGGACTCCAGATGGGGCTTCTCAGGAGCCCATGTGTCAGTTGGTAATGGAGACAGTATCGAAGAACAGCAGTGCAGGATGATGAGCCTGGAGCCAATATCAGTGACACCCTGGGTCTGCAGCTTCTCTGCTGGTGCCTTAGTATCGGTACCAGAGGGGATGAGAGCCCCAATGGTACCTGTAACAGGACATGAGGTCTCCTGAGACCTAGCCCAAGAGGGTCACATTACCCCTTTCTTATCCCATTCTGGACTATGGGGTCTTTTCTTCTTAGAGGGTTTAGGTGATGCCGCAAGGTCCCCAGGGTCTTTGCTTACTGCCAGAGCAGAGATAGTTGACAGATGTGATGTACAAGGGGATGACTCGGACCCTATCGGTCTCAGAGAGCATTCCATTAATAGAAGCATTAGCCTGTCTTCCTCAAATTCTTAGATCTGCTATTGAAACCTGAGCAGACCTTATATTTAGAAGGGATGCGAGACTCCTCAAGTCAGTGGAGGCAGCTTGAATCTTTCACTGTGAGGAAAAGACTAATGGCATATCTGACAGGATTTGAAGCCAAGGGTCTTGGATACAACCCAAACTTGAGGCCATGGATTGAGGCCCAAAGAAAATAAAATCAAAGCTCAGATCAGAAAAAAAATAAAGAAGGGGAAGGGAAAGCACCCCACTCCCAACCACAAATAAAATTAAAGGAAAATGCTATGAAATAAAGGAAAAAATGAGCAAGCGGGGTAGCAAGCCATGTTGGTGCTTTCAAGCCACAGGATCTGTGAGAAGAAACTGGAATGGCAGTGGGTCTGTCCCTTCCTATATGCTCCCTTTCTATATATAATCCAGAACCCAGAGCACAGGGATGTCTATGGTGCAGGCAGAGACCCGCGAACATGGCTGACAAAAATCTCTGGTCAAGAGTGCACTGTGATGAAGTGGGGGAGTTTCTTGTTTTTCTGCGGTTTTCCAATGGTTTGCATGCAGAGGAGGTGGGACTCAATGTCCCTGGGTGTTACTGGTTTAACGAGGTGAGTGGAGAGTGAGTTTGTTGTTACAGAGGACCAAAGAGGGGACTTGGGACCCTGGCCAATGACCTGGAGAATGGATACCCCAGTGATGGGTGACCTGGGACCCCGAGGCCCAGCTCAGGAGTCGCAGCTGGCTCTGGCCAGTGGGAGGACAATGGGCTGTGAAGAGAGAACCCCAGTGACCTAAACAGCCAGTTCCAGACAGAGGGGGGAGAGGACAGAAGCAAGGAGAGGAGGTCCGGGACACGCGGTTTACGACCCTGTTTACCTGGAGATAAGACAATGGACAGAGGTGGGGCTTGGGGCAGGTGATATCAGATACCAGCTGGGAGGCATGGGGGCTCGGGGTTGGAGAGGGAGAGCAGGTAGGGCCCACCTGGATGCAGAGAAACTAGGATGTGTTGTGCTGAGGGAGGCCAGGCCTGAGGCCCAGAGAGTTTCCTGTGCTGTGTTCAACTCTCAGTAAACTTTCCTGTTTTACGCTGGCTTACAGTCACCCTGGGCTAGAGAACAGGGTAGCATCAACCCCTTCGGAAGGTGGAGGCCCTGGAAGTCCAGAGCGAGAGGACTCCCTGAAGGGCCTACGGTGAGAAAAAAGGTGTGCTAAGGCTCAGAGAAGTGCGGCTCCAGGAGATGGAGGAGCCTGACCCCGGGAGAGAGTGGCCCCCCGACAAGGGCTGTCTCACTGAAAAGGGCACCCCCCATGGACCACCCGGGGCCAAGAGTGGGCATTATCTGTGAGTCCGTGACATGCACAGGTGCGCACACATACTCACACAGAGCATCCACAGAGACACTATTCAAAGAAGAATCTAGCTTTTATTGCAGCTGCAAGAGGCAGTGGTTTTTTTGTTTTTGTTTGTTTGTTTGGGGAGGCGGGGTTAATATAACAGTTTTAAAAACTGCCAGGCTGATTAGTCTCACTAGGGTATTGATGTCAGACTCTCCCCCCACTCCAGTTTTGGCAAACTGAAGTAGCTGCTGCGTATGTTCCCATCATCAATCACAAGGAAGCAAGTCTGCTGAAAAGGGCAGAGGAATTCAAATTGTATTTCTAGAGCAGTGGGAAAGTCTTCAGTAATTACACTTCAGCTCTCTTTGTGCTGTTTGCAGTGAACCTCAGTCATATTTGACATGGAAAATAGAGATGAGTGAACTAGTTCTAATAAAAGTAGAACTAATCCAAACCTTCACTCAAAACTCAAACTGAACTTTTGAAAATTAATGTATTAATATTTCTTGTCTTTTTAAAAACTTTTCTTATGGCAGGGCAGGGAGTCACCAGATGATGCAGTTTTGCATAGTTTTACAAGTTTTTTTTCTTAGTGTGTTAGCAGTTTTTACACCTAGAAGAAATGCTATGGTGGTAATTTTTCTGATGCAGTTCTTTGAGGGGTGTGTGGCATTATGCTGTGGGAGGGATAGCTCAGTGGTTTGAGCATTGACATGCTACCCCTCAGAAGTTCAATCCTTGAGGGGGGCACTTAGGGATCTAGGGCAAAAATCAGTAGTTGATCCTGCTATAGAAGGCAGCTGGACTCAATAACTTTTTAGGGTCCCTTCCAGGTTTATGAGATCTAGGCATAACTTTATTTATTTAAAATCAGGCTATCTGCCTTAATCTGTCTAACGAGAATTGATTCTTGAAGCAGAGTTGCTCCCTGGGAAACAGGCATTAAAAGTTACTTGACATCTTCAAAAACGGGATTGCTGTGTTACAAACTGACCCAGCATGAACACTAGTAAATTGCAAGTAGACCCAGTCACAAAGTCCATATGCTTCCGAGCCACTGAGTCTGGGCAGAACTTGTCACTGTATCTAACTCTGGGCTAGACTCCTGGGCATAGGTCTCTTGTCTGAAATGCTTCTCTCCAACTGCCCTAGCCTGTAAGACCAATGCCACAGACCTCCTGAGCCCCATTATCCCTTACATACATTTCCTCAGAGTTCCACCTAAATTGTGGACACTGTGCGGTTACTTGTGTAACCTCTTCAAGGATGATGTAGCAGGAAAGCTAAGTACTCAGACTTAGCAATGAAATTTCTTAACTGTATTAACTTTATTCTTTAAACGCTGGAGAGTTGCACGTCTTTGAAAAATAACAAACTAGAGAGGCACTCTCCCCTAGTCTGAGCTCACCCCTTCTTGGGAGTTTGTGGTTTATCAGTGTTTCAGGCGAGGAGAGTTCCTCCTGCCCGCTCTCTACTGCATATCCTTCTTGTGTATGGTGACAGCACAGAGCAGAACTCTACTCTTAAATAGGGACTCAATCTCTGCGCCATGTGCTCAAACTGAGATGTTCCAGAACCACCAGTCATGCTTGCTATCTGCCCTTGCAGACTGCTGTGTAGAGAGACCATTGTTACAAGTACACAGGCCAGCAGATGAGTCATTGAAAGTTGATGGCCCCAGATTGCAGTCTTGATGACTTCAGTGAGGTGTTAGATGTTTATCCCAGGCAGGGCAGCTGTGTGGAATGCACTATAATAGACTGCCACTGGACAAGTCCAAACTAGTGCAGCCCCTGTGTCAATATTTCAACACAGGTACAAAACAGACAATTTGATAGTCATATCCCATTCCATCAGAACCTGCATGATGTTTGTGACCACCTCTGTTTCAGGACTGGTGTATATATGCAAATAAAATATGCAGATTCCAAGTCATTAACTTCTCCTCCAATGTTAAGTCAACCTGCAAGGCCTCAACTGCTACCACCCAGCATAATGACAACGTCTTCCATCTTCATGCACTTGCATCACCCAGGAAGTCAACAATTTTTTTTTACAGGCTTTGGTCTAACGGATAATTCCAAGGGAGTCCCAAGCCCTTGTGTGATAAATCATAGTCTCCCCTGATCTGCTGAAGAGAGAGCTGGGTTATCTCCTTCCATTAATCCTACTTATGGTACACAACACACTGACTCACTCTGTTATCATTACTAGTGTAATAGGTAAGCACACTGCTGTGTGATTAAATTGCTCGGCTTTCCCATTACAAGCCTTGTGTCAAAGTGCATAGATTAATGCTATCACAACAGACAGAAGAAAGGCAGACCTTTACAGCATTACTATCCAAACCAATTTACTGGAAAATAGTGTTCCGTGTATGAGAGCTTTATACTGTTGTGTGAAGTGAAGTGTGATAACAGCCCTGCTTTGGAGGAGTTCAGCTGTGCAAGACTGCAGCCTGGCTGGACTTAGGACAAACTCCGAGCTTTGCTTTGGCCTAGAAAGCTGGTGTGTATGTAAGTACCACAGGCCAAGCTTGTACATTCTATTAAAGTATAATAAGAGGAGGGAAATTATATGCAAAAATCTAATATCCATGCACTAGTAAGACTGAGATGTAAATTAGCCAAAAAGGCAAGCATTGTTGAACAGAGACTTTTCTTGACATCGTAACTTGGTCATTTTCTCCATCTGTAGTATTTTCTGTTCCTATTTTTGTAACTAGATATTGACATTAATCAATGTCATTAATGAACTGCATAGCATAATAAAGATCAGTCATGGAGGCTGGATTTTTGCTTTGCAAGCCACATAGGACATTGGTTTTCTAAAATCAAAAATGAGATTGACTTGGATCTGGTTTCCATTTCACCCAAACCACAAATGTTTGGGTTGTCAAAGAATGGGGGGGGAAAGGTTCTTGTTTTAGCTCATCTCTGATATGTGCCCTATAATATAGAGGATATGCAATGGGACAAGTTAATACAGTGGGGGGGGAAATCTTAACCTTGAGAATTCTGACACTTTTCTTGAGTGGTGCTGGTTGTTGGTAGTGTATATTGCAGTGCCATCCCAGATGTGCCAGATATTCTACAAACATAGGAAGGTGGTCTCTGCACTGAGTGGCTTATATTTTAATATCTCTATCTTACCAGTGCACAGTATGGGGTTTGTTTTATTGTGTCTTGATAATTATTACAGATCAGTTCTCACTGAGGTGAACACCAAAGCATATGGCAGCAAGCAGGTGTGTAAATGTGAACCTGTCATAGAAGCTAAGACTGAAAGGCATGTAAGTCATAAATATCTTTTTCTGTTATACTTGGCACTCAGTCATTCCAGTTTTGTCATCTGATGTGGCAGGTGCGCTATCAGATTATTCTGTCTGGAAAGCAATGGCAGGCCTATTCAACCTCTAGATGAGTTATAATAATCTAAGTGTACCATTTTGGTGCAGGAATGTAGTTTTTGCCTGGAGTGGTTCCCATGGTTCTCCTATATAACTAGTTGTTGTTAATATTTTTATTATACTAGCCTGTAGAGTCCCCAATTGAAATTGGGGCCCCATCATGGTAGCTGTTGTATTTATATGTAGGAAGAAATTGTAACTGCTGAATTGTAACAATATTTTCTAAATACTTCCTTGGAACATTGTGTTTTTACCGTAGAAATCTCAGTTCTGTTAACAGCCAATCCAGTCATCATTGAGGAATTTCTGGAATATATTAATTACTGGATTAGGTTGATCCGGAAGACTATAAAACCTATAGTCTAGCAACCACTGAGGGACCCTCTCTCCAGGAGGTTGGCTTGTTGTGTGATGTCTAATGGAAGGAAATGGAAACAGATCAAAGCATACATACAATAGCTGCCTTCAAGGACTTTTTTATATAAATAGTTGTGCTGCCACAAGCTAATAACAAGACTGTCACAAGATAATGTGACAGTAACATACAGAATCCATTGTATTCATTGGATATATAATGACTTGTAGTGCTGTTATAAATTGCATGATCTCACACTGGCAAGATGATTAATCCATGTCAGTGCTACTCTGACACTGCAAGGCTTTCTGTATTTAGACATAAGCACGCCTGTGCATGGTTTGGCTGCTGCAGCCAGGGTGTCCAATTCTAGGGAATGGTGGAAGCAGCTCTTTAAGCCAATAAAGTACTGATGCTGCAGGACTTGCAACTGGTGGGCTCATAGGCCTGAGGAACAGAGGGAGCCAGAACACTTTACAAAATAACCTTACTCCCAATATCATACTCCATCACTACAGTACACTCCCCCTTTTTACACTCTGGACCGGTATTCCTCTGCTTAAAGCATTATAAATGTAGCAAAACTGTAACATTTCAGAGCATTGTGCAAAATAAAATGTAAGGGTAAAATGTCCTTTTGTGTGTCAGTTCAACTGCATGAAATGTTTGTAAAAGAAAACTAGATGTTTACTGGTGGTCCTATTTAAAAACAAAACAAAGAGTTCTTTGGTATTATGCAGTTATCTGCCTTCTGATGTGCAGCAAAGCAAAAAGCGGATCAGATAACATCCTTGACAAAACACAGTAGTAGTATTCAGGCACATACACGCAGTGGCTCTTTAAGTCAACTCCCTTCAGGGCTAGACTAACTAGGAAATGTAAAAAGAACAGGAGTACTTGTGGTACCTTAGAGACTTGTAGCTCATGAAAGCTCATGCTGAAATAAATTTGTTAGTCTCTAAGGTGCCACAAGTACTCCTGTTTTTGCGGATACAGACTAACATGGCTGCTACTCTGAAACCTAGGAAATATAACACACTGTAAAGACCAGCTCAAAGACATTAATGGCATTAGTATTTAAAAGTAGCACAGTTCATGCCTGAAATACAATGCATGCCTCAACTATGATGCAAGCATATTTCTATGGAAGGCTCATTCAAATCATAATCCATTCAATTTCTCAAATGTAGAGATGGGACTAATTTATTATACATTTTTTATTCTAGAACAGCAAGTGGCCATTTCATTAATTTACATGGCAATGGCGACCAACAGAAACCAGCTAATAGACTACCAATGTGCACAATCTCCTTTTTCCTATCACTGTTCAATCTCATCCTGTTCTTTCAGATTGTTTGTGTGTCACACATGTTTATAAATTATATTATAAGCTGTGTGACTCTTACGTGTGACTCTTACACTGTACAAGGCATTGCAACAGATTGGGCGTTGGTTGTTACTGTAATATTGACAGCAATAGCAAGCACAGTTGTAGCCTTCTTTATCCTAGATCCCACTAATTGACTGTTCACAAAGCCAGTCATAGGGTGACCAGATGTTCCGATTTTATAGGGACAGTCCTGATTTTTAGGTCTTTTTCTTATATAGGCTCCTATTACCCCCCACCCCCATCCCAATCTTTCACACTTCTCTGGCCACCCTAACCAGTCATGATTTGGAGATATCAGATGTACGGGTTGAGAGGGAAGCTCACATGCTCATTCGACTTTTGCTGAGACTGCCAGAGTTGGGACTACAGACAACTGGAGTGAGATGGTCAATGAAATCTTGTCTGTGAGCCGGAAGTAAGTGGCTGAATAGGAAGTGTGTCTCCAGGATGGGTTTCTTGTATTTCATGTTAAGGAAGGAATCATTTATGTCCTTGGTTCTAGAATGCTCGAATAAGGAGCACATTCAGACTCTTTCTACAGCTGATTGCTTGACATAAAACCTAATCTCTGTGTGGATTTGTAAACGAAATACATTGAGAGCAAAAGTTCAAGTTAAGTAAATATTTTTGCTATTGTCTGAAAAATGCCTCATCTAGTAGCACAGGGCCCTTCTAACACCATGGCGGGACACTGATTTAACCTTGACCCAAAGGGAAGAGTGACACCTATTGCATCACCACACCACACCCCTTTTGCACCAGCTAGTTCTTCATGATAGATCTCCCTATGCAAGCTACTCTCTATTTCACTTTATGTTGTTGAAATAGAGATGTCTTCCATAATCTGAGGGAAGTAATTACTGTAATTTGTTTTTCAAGATTCTAATTGTACATGAAGAATGCCAGTTTCTCTTCATGATGGATGAACATATTTCAAATGTAGATAATTACATCCTTTTATTTGAGCTGCCAGCTTAGACACTTCCAATTTGTGATGTAATTGCTAAACTTATTTTTGTCTCTAATTGGAGTGGTTCTGGGAATACCCTGACTGGTATATTTAACCAGCCACTACTAACTTGCTTTAAGTACAGTTCACTCTTGCTGTCACTATCATTGTGGTTAATAGCATGAGATATATTCTTTAGATGAGTATCTTGTCACAGTTATTTTGGATCAAGATAGGGACACTAAATGGTATATGTAAAATAAATGCATCAAAATGAATCCTGCTGTATGTAGTTCATGACCATGTAGAAGCGAAAAGTTAAGTTCAGCTATCAATTCCATTTGTGCAGAAATTGAATTTATGCATGTCTGCCATAGTGTGGCTAGGGAGAGACTTTTTTTCAATATATTCTCATAGTTGTGGCCGTATAACACCTACCAACTCTAGGTGACTATCTTAGCCTTAAATGCAAAGATTGTGCTTACCGTGAGACTCCTGCCATTTGTTAGGAACTAAAGAACTTCAGTTCTTGTTTTAATGCCTACCTTTGTTACTGAAGAAAGAATGGATAGGAGTGGGTCGAAATTGTTACCTCTACTGGTCCATCAAGTCAACAGTTCTGGGGGCTACTGCCTAGATCAGTGGCCAAGAGGAGGAGGTAAGAAAGAAAGCATACAATAACCAGATCACCTATGAGAGACTAATGAATGTAATTGTTCTTTGGTTTTTCTCTATTGGTGTTTTATTTCTTGGCCTTTTCATTAGAATGAATGAAATGTTGTACTAATGATTAATAGTATGAATGAAGTCATGGTATTGTAAGTGATAAAAGAATCAGATGTGTGTTTTCAGTTCCAGTCTAATAAAATATGTCCAACTGAGAAGATCAAGATCTTCCAGTGGGAAAACAGAACCAGTTTATAATTAGTTTTACAGTAAAAAAAAATTACTCAGACAGTAAGGCAATAGGAAACACAGAAATGCTAAAATGGTCTTTCAGCTTCAAAAGATTTAATGTTTTCTTTAGAGTTTGCAATCACTTCACAATAGCTCTGGGTACTTCTACCTATAGGAAAATCCCCATTACATATGATCTACTTTATTAATCCAAAGAGGAAAACTAAAGTATCACAGTAAAACCACCCTCCTTCACCTATTCTATTCTTCGAGAGGCCTGTAGCCAAAAAGCCTGAGACAATAGGTGTCCTGATGGTCAAGTATTTTTGGATGATCGAATGAAGAGAGAATTTGAAACTTGTGATGGAAAATGCCTTGTCACTAGTCACATCCATGGTAAACGGGGTGCTGCAATAAGTGTCTTCACTGATGACAATTGATATGCTGTAAGGAGAGAGCAGCTCGCTCAGGTCGTCAGGACTTCAACCGTTTTGCACTTAAGAGCTCAAGACCAATACTTTCAATGCTGAAAGCAGAGTTTTGGAGGCAGTAAAGTGAAAGCAGTATTCAAAATCACCTCATGTATTGGCCACAATATTAAAAGTTCTTGCTGCCTATGGTGAAAACTAGAGTTGACATGATTTTCATTACCCTCACACACACACTGAAAGGAGGAGGGAGGGAGAGTTTCTTTTTTTAAAATTTCCTTTGAAATTTGGGTTTAGCAAAAAAAATTGAACCCCAAAATTTCAGTTTTCAGTAACTAAAATGCCAAAATCTTTAGTTAAAGAAGTGAAAAACATCCAGTTTTCACTTGCCAGAACTGCAACATTTATTTAAGTGGATTATTTTGTGGGAGTGGGAAGAGGGAGGATCCATTTAGTCAAAAAAGGAAAGAAAAAAACAACTTTTTTAACTTGTCCTACTAAAAAATACTATGGATGCTCTGTCATCTTCACCATTTTTGTTCAATTTAGCATAATTTAACATTACATTTTTTACCTGATGAATACAAACTATTGACTTTGTGGGGCCACTGTGTGTGTGTGTGTGTGTTCCAGCTTTAGATGTCTTAATAAGGTACAGGACAAAGTAAGTGTGGTGGTGGCAAATAGCTAAAAGTGTAACTCCTGGAAAAAGATTCCCCCATACAGTACATTGGCAGATACATGAAACTTCTTAGATTTAGTTGTGTTTTCTTATCTGCTGCTGGAGGTGAGCCCCCGATTGCTGTAGCATATCCATGTAAGACCTAATGTGGTCCCTAAAAAAGAAGAAATAAGTCATATCAGGAAGGCTCTGCTGAATTAATTCAAAGCTGTCTTTTATTTAATATGGAACTGTGGGTAACACATTGATATTCTTGAGTTTCACAATTTCAATATCTGTTCTCTCATGTGCATACCTAAAAGCATCAGAAGTTAATTTGTGTAGCGTTTGCAGTGTACCAGGCACTTAAACAGAGATCAACTTAAATTCCTGCCCTACAGAGATCACAATTTAAAACTAACATCCACTGAAGTCATTAGAAAGAGTTCAGTGAGAACATGCTTAAAAGAGTTTACAATCTAAAATATGGGTTCTGCCTGCACATAACATAGACACATCAATGTATTGGTCTGTTTGTATAGAGTGTGTCTGTTAAGGTTCATGGGAATTGCCATACCACTGGACTCATGTGGCGTACCTAGTCCTGTATCTTGCTGAACATCACCCAGTATCATAAGATTCAAAGACATGTGCAAGTAGTAGACAATTATGATTAGGGCCCTACCAAATTCATGGGCATGAAAAACTCATCATGAACCCTGAAATCTGGTCTCCTCCCATGAAATCTGGTCTTTTGTGTGCTTTTACTCTATACTATACAGATTTTGCAGGGAAGACCAGCATTTCTCACATTGGGGGTCCTGACCCAACAGGGAGTTGCAGGGGAGAGTCAAGGTTATTTTAGGGGGGGTATTGCTACCCTTACTTCTGCACTGCCTTCAGAGCTGGCACGCCAGAGAGTGATGTCTGTTCGCTGAGCTCCCAGCACTGAAGGCAGAGCCCTGCCAGCAGCAGTACGGAAGTAAGGGAGGCAATACCATACCATGCCACCCTTATTTCTGCACTTCTGCCTTCAGAGCTGGGTGGCCAGAGAGTGGCGGCTGCTGACTGAGGGCCCAGCTCTGCAGACGCCAGCTCAGGACTAAGCCCTGCTCTACATTCGGGGAGTGGGGGGTGTCGATCTAAATTACGATGTACTTAGATCAACTTACCACGGTGTCTTCATCACAGTGAGTCGACTGCTGCCGCTTCCCCATCGACTCTGCCTGCACCTCTCGCTGAGCTGGAGTACAGGAGTCTATGGGAGAGTGCATGGGGGTCGATTTATCATGTCTAGACTAGACGTGATAAATCGATCCCCGTCCGCCAATCTGGTGGGTAGTGAAGACATACCCTAAAGGTAGCAAGTCCATACCATGCCATCCTTTCTTCTGCGCTGCTGCTGGTGACAGCTCTGCCTTCAGAGTTCAGCTCCCAGGAGTCACTATTCTCCAGCTGCCCAGCTCTGAAGGCAGCACCACCACCAGCAGCAGTGCAGAATAAGGGTAGTAGTACAGCAACCCCCCCTACCATAACGTTGTGACCCCCCCCCAATCCTTTTAGTGTCAGGACCCCTACAATTATAACACCCTGAAATTTCAAATTTAAGTAGCTGAAATCATTACATTTATGAATTTTTAAATCCTGTGACAGTGAAATTGACCAAAATGGACCGTGAATTTGGTAGGGCCCTACTTATGATTAGAGCTAGTCAGGAACTTTCCGTCTGAATGATTTTCCAACAGAAAAGGCCCTTTTCACACATTCAATTTTCCACAGGAAAACAGATTTTTCTCTCTTCCCGATCAGGAAAATTGAAATGACTCTGCCCCACTTGTCCCTCTAGAAGACTCTGGTCAATTTTGCTTTCTGCCTGCAGGAAGGAAGTGAAATTGATAAAAGCCTTTCTGAAAGGCAGCTGGGAAGCTTCAAAAATTCTGTTTTGTTTCTCCCTAAATGGAACTTTGTGGAAATTCCTTCTTGTGAAATGTTTTTTTGACTTTTGTTCCAACTTGTTCCAAAATAAATAAATAAATGCAATAAAGGAAGGAATTTCCATTTTTCAGCCAGCTTTAGTTATGGCTAGCCTGCCCTCAGAGTAGATTTCTTCCTAATGATTTGAGCCCTGATATTGGAGGGCTTAAGCTTTTAATAAAAAACAAAGTGTTTTCATTTCTTATAGCACTTGTCCCTATTCAGTGCTTTGGGTCCAGTTGTGCTAAGTATGTTACAAACACATGTGAAGATACATCAAAATAATGACAGAACTGGAAATAGAGCAATAGAATTCCCACCCACCTGCCATTTTTTTCCCACCACCTGCCTTTTTCTTTCCTAACACATCTGCCTATGTCGTCTTTTATATTAAAAAGTCTAGAAGATAGGCCACATGACTAAACTGGAGATAGGGATTATATTCCTTCCTGTGTCTGTGACCTTGAGCAAATCACTTCACTTCTCAGTGCCTCCATTTTCCTAAATGGGATTAAAACTACCTCCTTTGTCAAGGGCTGTGACATTTACCATTGATAAGCAATCTGTACAAGTAAAGCATTTATTCTTGTAGTACTATACATGTCAAACATCATGGTTATTTAGAGACTGTTCCTTACATTTACTGTAGTCACTAAAAAAAATGAAGTGTTCATCTTAACATTCTCCTCAAAATTTTCATATGACAATTTGAGATATTGGACTTATTGCATGTAATTACCAATCTGTAAATGTCTATCTCTCCATTTCAATCATCATGTTTTTATTCTACACTGAATACAATCGCACTACTGAAATTTATGCAGGAAAAAAACTGTTCCTTCTTCCATCCTTTCATTTTCTACAATGGGCTGCTTTCTATCAGCATTATCTGAATGGTCTGTGTCGGATTCAAAGTCAGAGATCACTTCTGCGTACTTGTTTATTTTATTTCTCAAAGTGTAAACAAAGCCCATACAAAAAGCTCTATGCATTTTAAAACTCCATTAGATTAACAATATCATAATAACCACCCAGCAGCATTGACTCATCATATTTAAACTCAAACAGCCAGTAAAATTAGCAAAGCCCCTTTCACTCCAATTTTCAAAAAGAGTCATTTTCGAATCACATATCTTGCAATTAAGACATGGGGAAACTCAGCACAGTATAATATTATGCCATTAGGATTCTTTTGTGAGTGCTGTTATCTCTTCCATCAATTATTTATACACACCCTTTTGTTAAGGTAAGTACTGTCTTTAGACAAAACTCACCGGGCAGTGGCAGGATCAAAGGCAAAAGATCCCAAGTCCATGTAGTACTGTGTTGTGGTTCTCAAAGCTGTCCATGATTCTCTAACCTGAAGTGGAACAAAACAGCTGGTGTTCCTGGATTTGTTACAACCCCAATAGACTACAGGTCTTTTGGTAGAACCATACCTAACCTGATATGTGAGTCATGTTCAAATAGCTTGTGTAGCATGGCATAAATTGCTCAGATAATTATATAGGAGGACTCAGATGGATGCTAATTCTGAATATTTTCAATCATGCATTAAGATGTGCCTGCAAAATCAGCCCACTGGAAAGCTGTCCAACCAGCTATGGATCTGATTATACAACTGTAGCATAGCTTGCTGTTTCAAATTCACACACAATAAATCACATGCAAACCTGAAGCGAACTTCTGAGTTTCATACTAAATTGAGTTTTGCCTCCATCCTACCATAAATAAGAGTCCCCTGTAGGGCCTCCGTATATACAGTCCCCTGGTTCGGGGGGGAGATTGCGGTCAGTACTCAAGGCATGAGATGAGTAAGGCCTGGGTGATCACCTAGAAGTCAGGATGGAGAGGAAAGTCATAGAGTTTAGGGATGTTGATTCAGAGCTGATGAGATTTGATAACAGCTTGGCTCCCAGAGCAGAAGGAAAGAGAGTTTGAAGATCACCTGTATCACAAGGTTGGGTGATGGAGTACAGGAGAATTGTCAGAGATTGGAAGCCAGACCTAGAGAAAGGTGTGGATGGTGAATGTAAGCTTGCAATAGTATTGTCTGTGCCATAGCTGTGGCTAGAAGCCGTTTGTTTCCAAGGCTATGAATCCAGCACAGTTTACCAGAACAAGATTAGTCTGTAGCGAGATGGTGGTGGTGATGGTGATGGTGGGGAGTTTCACTTTACAAACCCTTTATTGCAAGAGCAAATGTGCCAGATTATATTGGCCAGATCATCATTTAACAACTTTGCAATTCTTAGATCCAGGAATAAGGAAGCTATTGACTATAGTATAAGAGAATGTAACCATGAACTATTCATCCTAGTACTTTCCCAGGAATGAGTTCAGTAATAATGGAATGTTGGTGTCCCTTTAAAAGCCAGTACCATATCTGAAAAAAGGCAGTCAGAAGGCAATGTATATATTTCCAATCTCTTACACAGTGCAAAGTTATCAAAAAAAATACCTGTTCAGCCAGAGTGTAACCCCATGCATTCTGGCTGTTGCTTGGATCCCAATAATTCTGAGAATATAGTGTTTGTCTCTTAAGTTGTATAAACTCATTTGCTTCTTCTTCAGACACAAATGGTGCTCCCAATACACCTGAAATGGAAGTGGTGCAATGTCATCATGTTTGTGTGTTATTTTAGAATTTACACTTTACATAAATTTGTAATCGTGAGTCATTCCTTCACAGAACAATGTTAACCCTAAACCAGTGTATCAGAGCTTGTTCAAAAGGAATATTTGAATCCAAATAAGGCCACAAGTTTAGGTTTTTGTAAAAACAAGATTTTACAAACCTACGTCCTGCAGAAGGGTTTCTGCAAGTTTTCATTTAAATCCAAATGGGAGAAGTTATTTAAAAATGAATCATTCCACTTTATTGTGTGTGTAACATAAACAGTGCACCAGGGAGAGTCACAAAGGGGAGTTGCATAAACTGATCATTATCAATTCTGAGAGAAATACAAAACATAAAACATAGCTAGCAAAAAGTAATCTAGACTTTACTATCCGTTTTCTTTTTGATGTGTGAGTGATTTTTGTATTGATTTTCATTAAAAAATAGACAATGAAAAGTACAAAAACAGAAATGATTTAAAGCTTGTTTGTTTCCAAATACCACACATTTCACAGGCTAGCCAATAGAATTACACAATGTCACAACATGTCCAAGTTGCAAGACCAGACAATACAAAACTCTTCTTCTCCCTCCATGCCCCTTCTTTCTTCCCTCTTCTACCTTTTCATGTCTTCTACTACCCTTTCTCTTATTACTCTAGTTATTAGTACTATAGCATATACATGTGTTCTCTACTCTTACCATCCAGGATGGGCAGAGGTCAGTGACAGGGAGTGACCCTGATCTCCATCAGTGGTTCCATGGAAGCTACTTGGTGAATGGGCCTAGTTCATAGACGGAGAGGTGTTGTGTTTCTGGTCTTGCTCTCAGCTTGTTCTGGGGAGACTTTTCAGTCCCTCCCTGATGCAGGTCATCTTCTCTGGGAAATGAGAATTCCTCTCAACAAGAGAGATTCTCTATTTGTTTCATTACTTCCACCATACGTCTGGTCTACATCTAAAATTTAGCTCAAGTTAGCTATTGCTCAGGGCTGTGAAAAATTTTTGTACCCTGTGAAACAGAGTTAGGTTATCCTAACTGCAAGGTGATGGAGTCATCTGTGAACTGGAACCTGATTAAACCCCATGTGTTGATGAGTCATGCTTGTGGTAGGCTCCAACCAATCCACAAGTCAGGTGCTGGTCTAGTGAATCTCAGGGAATGTATATAAGCCTCACAGGAGAACGGGCAGCTCAGTCTGCTCAATGTCACTTCAAGTTTTCAGACTGTCCCCTGTCTGATAGTGGTAACAGACTCCACGTGCCTTAGTCTGCTCCAGCCTTGCTCTTACTCTAGTCTTGCTCCAACCTCACTCTGGACTCCTGATTCCGGCTCTATACCCTGGTTCCAACTATAGGCCCAGCTGCCATGGCTCTGACCATCCCCATCAGGTTCTCACACTAACTCCCACTGTAGATACATGTAGGTCAATGAAAGAATTCTTCCATTCATCCAGCTCCCACCTATTGAAGAGATGTATTAACTACATAGATGGAAAACCCTTTCCATTGATGTGGGACACATCTACACTAGAGTGGTACAGCTGCAGTGTTGTAGTTGTGCTGCTGTAGTGTAGACATACCCTTAATATAGTAAAAGGTTTCCTTTTCCCTCTGTAACTTTAACTTCAGATCTTATGGTTTGTGTATACAAAAAAGTTGCAGTTTAATTTAAATTGTCATTTTAAACCAGTGTAGTTAAACTGGTACAAACTTGTGTGGACACTCTTGGTTTAAAAACTGAAATAAAAAAGTCACTCAAACTGAAATGTGTGTCCATACAGAGGATTGCCTCCATTTTAGCTAAATTGGTTTAAAACAACACTTTATATTAAACTGGTGCAACTTCTGTGTTTACACAAGACTATAGATTCAAGCAGAGTTCTGTACTCTTTGCACATTGCATCCAGTAATAGGAGTTGTGAAGGCCAAACTATGGAATCACTGACCTCTATCCAACTCCATGGCTTCTACTGAGTTTGTACAGGGAAACTGATTTGAACTTACTAAACCATTATGTTGATTATGCACAAGAATGGATAGAATCCAGCTCACTCCCTCCCAGTTAGCCCAGTAGTGTCAGTTCTGCTGGGCTAACTGGAGTAAAAACCTTCATTTGTCACTAGCAAGACCACGTACAGGGAACAGATTTGTGGAGTAAAACTGCTGCTTAGATTTACAATGCTGCTGCTTTTCAGAGCCAAAAAGCACTTGAAAACTAGACTGGAAAATTGAAGAGAAAATGTTATTGTTCATACAGAGGCTAAAATGGGGCCCAGTCTGGCTCTGATCTTCAGATATTGGAATATAAATGTAAAATAGTTATAATACTAGAGCAAACAATTCTGCTTTGCCAGAAAGTTGGACTAAATTTCCTAAAAGGTCTTCTAGCCAACGTCTGATATGCTGCTTATGTTTTGCTTGCTCAAACACTAGGTTAACATGATTAGAAACAGGAAGCAGAAATTCAGTCATCTTCAAATAAAATTACTCTTCAATTGAACCAACTATGCAGATGAGCTAATGCATATTCCATGGCAAATTGTCTTAGTTTTAAGCATAAAATGCTGTTTCTTAGGTGACTATGAAATAGCTAATTATTGCTGGGTTTCTGAAAGCAAGAAAAATTCCACAGAGAAATATTTTCTGCCTTTGTGCATGCAAGTAATAAATGGCTGTTCCAGAGTTCAAGAGATTCAAGCAAGGCCCTCACCAAGAGTGTAATATTTCTTAGTCGACTTACTCTGAGCTTCTATCCAGGCATATATTTTTATTTTTATTTTTTTTAATATTGAACTTATTTTGCGACCGTCATTACTATTCTGTGGTGAAGTACTTGAACTTTGGTCAAAAATAAACACCGTAATGTGCATTGCAGCTAGGGTGACCAGACAGCACAAGTGAAAAATCAGGATGGGGGTGGTGGGTAATAGGAGCCTATATACGAAAATGACCCAAAAATCGGGACATCTGGTCACCCACCTTATAAAATCGGGACATCTGATCACTCTAACTGCAGCTATCATAAGACTTAATTTTTGTCGTTGAAAAAAATGTAGTTAGTTGGGATCACTGATGTTGCTTAAGTTTTGTTGCCGAAGAGTACTTTGGCCTTGTGACTTTTTGGTGAGTTACAATAAAAAGCATAAACAGAGTAGCTGTAATATTTCTCCTCAAAGAATGAGCATATAATATCTACTTTGTGGGGCAGTGAGGTTTTATCTTGGCTCCACTGGTGGCAAGTTCTATGTTTTAAAGGTATAAGCTTAAATTTTTAATGGATACATATTCTTCCTAGACTGCACCAGTAGCCAATGGAAAATGCCATTCCATGAGAAATGTATTCTCATTTTCTCATGCAGAATTAACCTGTGCAAGAATGAGTGGAGCATTTTACTTAGAAATTACTTACACAAAAACTGTTTGTAAACAGAAAACTGCACACAATGCTGTTCGAACACAGAGAAAAGATGGTCTTGTGGCTCACACACAGAATTGGGAGTCAGAAGATCTGGTTTCCATAGCCATTCTGTCTCCTAACACCCTGTATGATCTTAAGACGTGTTCCCTAACCTATGCCTCAATTTGTGCTTTTGTAAAATGGGTGTAATTCCTCTCTTCTTGTTGAACAGCTTGATTAATCTTTGTAAAAGAATTTATAATCTTCAAATAGGTATTTTATAGATGCAAGTCTTACCTAAGAACTTTCTGCTGTATGCAATTCCAAATCTAGCAGCACACTTGCACCAAAATTAGAAGAGCAAAATGTTGGCGCATCCAGCTGTGAGACTGGACATATTTAGCCGGAGCAAGTGTGATGAATTGGAGTCAATGAAATTACTCACAGTGCATAATAGTATCCTTAGGGACACCAAATGTTGAAAGTTCCAGTGAAACAAAGATAAGTCAGTGGTAAGAAGGTCAAACAATGTTAGATATGTACATTTTTACTTTGTTACTGTTCCTTTTTTCCCCTCAGGATGAAAATATTATGTAGGAATAATACAGAGTCATGGCCAGAAGGGGAAGATAAAAGGAACATCTTTGAGGAGTGAGCTGCTGTGAGGATTACAGCAGCTTTTACCAGGTTGAGTGTTTGATTCCCTGCATATATCACTCATGTTTTTGGAAGACTTCACTAAATATTCTCACACCTAAAATGAATCTTATTAAAGTCACCAAGTCATGCTTGGTGGCTTAGTTTTTATAATCACTGTCTGAGGCAGAGAGTTTGGTCTTCCCTGGAGACAAAAACAATAGTTATCACTATTGTCCCAGTGTCTTCAGAGCATCTCATTGTGGATTAGTAAAAGCTGGCACAAGATTAAATTTGACTGTGAAGAAATGTGACATTCCCCAGGGTACAATCTGGACTGCTGAAGAGCTGTGTCCCCTCAATTCTCCACCTGGGGTCCTTTTACACTGCTTTGCTGTGAGAGCTGCCACTCTTGGCCTTTGTCACATATAGCCTCTAGCATGGAAATTACTCCCAGCTGAGTTACATGAGTGCTTCTAGCCAGGCACTCCTGAATTGTATTGCAAAGTGATTCCGACAAATTCGCAGTCTCACACTTGTCCACAAAAATATATGTCCTTGTACAGCTCTTTCCTTCTGGACAACATGAGCTCAGAGACAGTCCATCATTTCATTAATAGAAAATGATATACACAAACCCTGTTATCTCAAGAGGAGGTTCCCAAACATTTCAATCCAAATACACACAGGTTTAGATAAACCAAGTTTATCTAACATAGAAAAATGGGTTTTAAGTGATTACAAGGCATGAGCCATAAAATCAGAATGGATTACAAAGAAATAGAAGGTAGAACACAAACTAATACCTAACTGAACAAGCTAATTGAATTTAAAGCTACAAGGTTTCTTTCTCCACATATTTACAGCAGTCTGGCGGGATTTTTCAGCCAGGACCCCTCCCCCAGTTCAGTGATGTTCCTTTTGTCTTTCAAATATTGTTGATGCCATAAGTGGAGATGAGGGGAAAGATAGATCATTTGTGTCCTCAGTTCCTCATTTTTATTTCTTTTCCTCTGCTTTGAGGATCATCTCTAGCTGGGGTTCAGGGGTAGCCAATCTGTTCACACAGGAACCCCCAGCTGTTCCCTTGCCAAGATGTAAATGTCTGGTTCATACCATTCTTCCTGCCAAATAATGGCCATTTACTAGGTGATAGTCCATTTGATTGTATTGACACCTATCTGAGGCCTTACTTTTCCTTTTGTCTCTGAGGAATTGGTTGGGCTGCTTCCCCAGATTTGGAATATGCCTTAGTAACATCATCAATGTTACGTACAATGTTGCCACACATATTTTACCAGGACAATACTTATCAGTGAATGTTGAGTTTTCAAATGATACCTCACAAGGCATACTTGGTACAAAATTTATCATAGCTTTATAAAAGTGGTGAACATAAGAGTACAGTCTGTCATAAGAGAATATGATTGACTCTTGTCATCTCTGTTCAATTAGTGAATGTGTACTCAATCCAGCCTGGAAGGTCAAAACTTGGCTGTGGAAAGGAAAATTAATTGGATTTAAATACTAGGATGGAATGAACTGAGGCAGCTCTTGAGTATAGCTCTTAGTTTAAACTCTTAACACAAGTCCTGAGTGGTACTTTAAATCTGCTGCACAAGGACAGATTTCAGATGATTGCCAGTTGAGCACAAATCCCAGGAGTGCACAAAGGAGAGTTCCTTTTGTTCACCTGGTGGAACTCCAGGCTAGAAGGATCCCAGTACAACTATTGTAATACAAGGAAAGATTTAAGAATAGGTGCTGTGATGGGGCAAGGCCAGATGGCTACAGTAAAGTACTGAGAAACAGGTATGTTAGCCTCAGGCTAAACAAATCCCTAGTATCCTGGTAACCAAATGGCAGTTGCTCCAGGTTAATCAAGGCACCTGGAGCCAATTAAGATCTTTCTAGAAGGCAGTAGAGATAGCTACTTTAATTTAAAACATAACCGCAGCCCAATCATAGGTCAGGCATAATCTAGAACCTGCAGCAATAAGGGGCATAATCAGGCACTGGTGGTAAAAAGGAGCTCCTCAGTCAGAGGAGGAACCAGGGAGAAGTGTGTGTGAGGAGCTGGTATCAAGAAGCTGAGGTGAGAGATGTACTGCTGGAGGATTAGGAGACAGCAATTATCAGACACCGGAGGAAGATCCCTGTGGTGAGGATAAGAAGGTGTTTGGAGGAGGCATGGGGAAGTAGCCAGGAGAGTTGTCTGTCATGTCAGCGTTACAGGAGGGCTATAGCATAGCTGCGATCCACAGGCACTGGGCTGGAACCGGAGTAGATTTATGGGCATGGGGGGGTTCCCCCCCAAAACTCCCAATTCTGATCGACAAGGAGGAGTGACCAGAGTTGCGTCCACAAGAGAGGAAGATCACTGGCGTGTCAAAGTCCACCAATAAGCACAGACCACAACAGTAGAGGAGACTTTTCCAGTGCTTAAAGTTTCAACTCTGGACCTTGTTGCACTATATAATGTGGTTTTTCTTAAAGTGCTGAGGATAGACTTTGCTGTGTGGCTTAACACTTGAAAGTCACATCTGTATCATGTTAATATATACTGGGATCCAAACTTTTACCACTCTTGAAATCTTGACTATATAGTATGCAGCTCCGATCTCAAGTAGCAAAGATTTCATATTAATTGGCAAGCTTTGCAATTGGGGACTATATCTATCTTATGCAACTTCATGAAATATAGGATTTATGTTGACCAGTTTGATATTTCCCCCAGTATGTTTTAATCTTTAAAACGTGTGACTGGGTAGGCAATGTTCAGTAATTGGTTGCCATGCACATTAGCAATAATGCCTACTTTTCTTCCCTTATTTTTATTTCCCTTGTTTTTGCATGTTGCAATTATTTTCAAACCTAATTAATTATGTACAGGAGTAGAACATTTAAAATGGTAAAAGTCGTGCACTTGCTTGGAGCAATCCTTCATCTTGTTGTGATATTTTTTTAACCTCAGCTTTGAATGTGCTGGTTAGAATGTCAGATTTAAAAAGCAGACTTGTCTGTGAATCGAGATATTTAAACAGCATACTGATTTACGCTGAACTTCCACCTTTGACCCTTGGTGGGTCTGTAACGTTGTAGACTGTTGACGTGTTTGAGTACTTTTGAAAGGTAAATGAATTGCTGCTGCTTAGTTTATCCTATTAGGGAAATGAGCCAAAACCATGTCGATCGCCAGCTTCAATATTGCCCTTCCTGCCCGCCCAACACAACATACACACAAAGTTACTGAAATTCAGACATTGACCAGATTTTGGCAGCTTGCAACATGTTGATTATGAAATTGTTCAGTTGTACCTATTCAGAAGTATTCATTTTAATTTACTAGTGCTAGAACACATTCTGGACAAAATTGAGATGGGGTTTTGGATAATTGCTCTTGCAGAGTCAGAAAGTTGGATTTGATCTTGTCTGTAGTCATCTCATGTCTCTGAGAGTTTCTGAGGGCTGGGAGCAGTATACTGCCTTGGGAGAAATAAGAAAATGCTCTTTGGTAAGAGTTTCAGCTCAGCTGAACATTACTATGAGCGATCATGTGAAACTTCACAAGAGATCAACTTGCTGGGTTGACGATGACTTTTCAGGTACAGGAAAGGGTTGCTATGGGATTGCATTCTGATTCACAGACTGCCTTTGAGTTGCATGTTATGAGATGTTACAATTTGATGTGAATCACCTGATCAGTCAAAAGCTATAAAACTAAGGTTTGATCTGACTATATTATACTTGGGTACTTGTAAATATTTGAAATATAATAGGCCAAATATTTGTATTTGGATTGTAGGCCCTTAATCAAGATTGGAGTTCTAAAAACCAAATTATTCACTTGGCGTTGTGAAGCATCCACAGTCTAAATTCTGTTATTTCTTGTTAGGGTAACTAACATGGAAGACTCAATTAAAAGTTGTTGGCACTATTGTTTGCCTTTAATAGTTCTAAACTATGCACTCTTTACTTTGTCTATTTTGATTTTTCAGCGTCAGATCACAAAATAACTCTGTGTTGGTGAAACCAAGACTCAGACCCAAGGTTCAATACTATATGAAACATCCCAGGGCAGGCGATGGTGCTCCTGGAATTCATTGGAGGATGGTGTAGTGTAAGGTTCTAACCAGGCAGATCTGTGGTCTGTTTTAATCCTCACTGCCTTGATTTTTACGTGAAGACCCTCGTAGCTATATGGAATGGCTGAACTGTACATAACAATTCATAAAGGGTCTGTTAGAGCTATCTATTAGTTGTAAGAAGGCGTGAAAACAGCACAATAGGTGGTTGTGAAGGTGGAAAGGGAAATGAGACAGAGAACAGCATTTCTCAAATGATATTCTGCATATATATATAGATATGATCTTGTCAATGCATAACTGAAATGTAGGTTAGTGGTGCGTTTAATGAGGATAGTGCACAGTGAGGATAGAGGAATAGCATCCATTAAGGATGTTAGTCCTTTTGCTTACTAAACCATTTATGTTGTAAAGTTTTTGATTAAGAGGTAGGCTTAAGTGCCTGATAGCAACAATAGTTCTGGATGGGTGAGATCAGATGTATCCTTATTTAAATATCTTGGAACGCAGGAACTCTAGATGCCTCCCCCATACCTTCACATTTGCAAGAGTACAGTCGACTAACATTGCTAACATATCCACTTAGGGATGGGGACATTTGCAGGAATTCCTCTTCTGTTCCATACCTTTGAAACACGCTTCAGAAGGTCATGATCATGGGGCTTTTAGGGAGCGGTTACAAGAGTTGACCTATATAACAATCAGTGGGAGGGAGTTAATATAGTCTCACGTGCATGTAACAAGTTTCTCGTTTCACCAGAAATTTTTTTAATTATTGCTCCCCGTCTGGTGTCTTCTCTAGGGCCCTTCTGAAGAAAACTTGGATTGTTTCAAGCCAGGTCTAGAATTGCCATTATTTAGTTCATGAAGTTCATCTGACGGTGAACTTGATTGTTCTGTTCTTAAGTGTTATGTTTTGGTTAAGTTGGACAGGTCCATGGCACAGTTTCTTTATTGTATAGATACTCAGATCGGTTGCATGGGGTGTCTGGCTCTAACATTTTCAAAAATACTTGGTTCGGGACGAGTTAGTATTATCTCAATGCCAGGGAACTCTTTATGTAAGGGATTAGCATAAATCTCTTTTACTGTTATATCTGGTTTTGACTGTTAGGAAAACAGCCGTCTATTAGCAAAGTAGCTTAGTTAATCGTACGATTTGTGGTATTATGTTAGGGTTTAGGATAGAAAAGGCATTCTCTTAGCATTAGTAAGACTTTTCGCTGTGAACTACAGTTCAATTTCAGATCATTTTCAAAATGGTGTTAGCGACTTTGGTTGCCAATTTCAGTACCTTTTAGGGTTCTACATTCAGAGAGTGTGTGGTATGCCTCTCTTGAAAAAACCTATGGTCGGGCTAAGTTGTTTGAATATGAGCTTCTTATGTTAGTTTGGGCCATGCTAGTGCTTTATGGCGATTGTTTCTCGATGATAACTTAAGTATGTGTGTAAGGCGGTAAGATAAAGATTTACGAATAATTATTTTTTAAAATAAGAGCATTTAGCATTTCACCAAACACTGTTTCATCCCTAATCAACTCCGTTCCAGCTTATCTATGTAGCAGAGTCATTTAATCTACTCTTTTAAAGATGGGAAGAGGAGAGAGGCTAAATGATTAGGCTACATGATAAGAGCACAATCAGGGATTTTGATTCACAGCCCTCTAGTTACTAGATCTTAGATGCTCAAGCCTCAGCTGTGCTTTCGTGCTGAACTTCTTCGCAGTGTGCCTTTAGCCTATAGCCTGTTTCTACTGCGGATGCCTCAGTACACTACGCTAGGCGGATTCTCTGTGGCCTAACTCTTTGTAATGAAAATAAGACACTGAACAGAACTTAACAGACCAGGATGCTTCCTGGTAAGCGAGCAGAAGTTGGCACAGCAACTTTAAGCATTTTTTAGAGCACAATCATAGTGTAGCTGGAGACAAAGCATTTTTTGCTTACCTATGGATATTCATTGCGAGTTTTGTTACTTTGCTTCGCATTAGGGTTTCTAAATCGTTCACCAGGCGTACATGTTAAGCAATGGGGTAGATAGGGGCAGGAGGTACAGTGCTTTTGTTCAGAATGTCTTACGCTGCATTCTTCTGTTTTTATGTCTTCTTCACAATTCTCTTTCTTCTATACTAGTCAAGGTACACACAGTTTTTCCACTTGTTCTAGTTCTTTCTTTTACCTTTTCCTCTGTTCTTCTGATTCTTCTCCATGCTCATCTTCAGTCCTAATTTTCTGCCATCCCAGTTTTCTTGTTGGTTACTCTCTGTAAAGCCTCCTTGATCAGTGCTAAGAGGTCAATATCATCTGTGAAACTATGGTTAATCACTGTCCTCCCACAAAGCATGACTCCTTCCATTTCATCTCTCAGTGCTTTAGCCATTATTGCTTCCAGTACAAAATTGAGCAAATCTGGTACTAGCGTGCATCCTTGTCACACTCCTACAGTCATCACCTTTTTGTCAAGTTCTTGTATACTCTAACCACACTCATTGACACTCTGATTAAACTAATAGAAAACATATACAATTTCTTGAAGATGCCATATAATCTCAAAAGTTGCCACAACCTTTCTGCCTGACGTGACCAAGAAGCTGTTGTCTACAAAGTTGTTTTAGCAAGCCCGATTGTAGTCTGTACACTTCTTCAAGATCGGTCTTATCACAAATAGCTGATCTATTGTACTTCATCCTAGTCTAAATCTGGCTTGTTCCCCTGCAGCCACTGCTTCCACATCCTTCTTCCTTCTTCTCTGCAATGTCTTGGTGAATGCTTTTTGCTGCATACTCCTTAAGCTGACTCCAGTGTAGTTCTTATATTTGTTCTTGTCTCCCATTTCACTCTCTAAGATCAGTGCTGCTGTTGCTTTCCCTCATTTGCTCAGCCCTTGCTCTTGTTTGCAAATGTTGTTGAATAGCTCATGCATCACCTTTACCATGTGTTCCTCTCTTGCTTGCAGCAGCTTTGTGGTTATGTTCTCATTTCCCGGTGCCTTTTTCTTTTTTAACTGTCTATAGAGATCTTTACTACTTCTAAGAATTCTGGCTCTCCCTTGTTCAGACCAGAAAACTTCTCCAGGTCCTTTTCATCTACTTGTGTTCTGCATGTTGTACTGCTCTTCAAAACATTCATTCCATTGCTTATTCAGCCACTCTCATAATCCCATTTTTTTACACTCTTTAGTATCTGTTCTGTGATCGTTTCTTCTTTCACCAAAGAAGTGATGGTTTTTCTTTGTAGCTTCTTTCTATTCTTTCCTAGTACCTGGCTCTTTCAATTTGTCCACATAATAGATCTTAGTTCCTGGCACATTTTTCAGTTGTTCTCTGCTTCTTCCTCATTGATGCCAGCAGTAATTTGTGACCCAGTTCAGTAACAGCTGCAAATCTGCACGACAACCTACTTGATTTCCATCTGGGATTCACAAATATGAAGCCTATCAGAGTCTTAGTTTGCCCACTGTCCCCAGTGTTGTCAGACGCTACCGGTGTGGTGCTTTGCTCTGTTCAATGTTGAGATCAATCGGCTGCGTGCGTGTTCCCGCTGTGTGCTGCCCCGGCTCTGCGCAGATAGCTGACACAGTAGACTCCGAGAGGACCCCCGATGACCACAGACTCTAGTAAGGTTTGAAGGCACCTGGGCCCGGTTTATTGTCAAAGAGAAACCGTCTCCAGCTCCCTGGCATAGAAGCCCAAGGTGCTGCTAAAGTGCTGCTAGCTAGTACACATGTGCTCCCTGACAATGGACTCAGCTCAGTCAGTGGCAGGACTTTCTACTTCCCCCTAGGCCAGATAAAGACATCCATTCAAGGGTGCACTTTTATATAGAGGTACAAACAAGTTTACACCTATTCCTGAATGTGTATTGGAGGTGCAACACGGGCCGGGCACTTACCATTTAGGTGCGACCTAGGCAATGGCTGTAGGTGCCCCAATTTTTTGGGGGTGCTATTTTGCCAGAGGGGGTGGCAACGCAAGCTCGGGGGACCTACCTCAATCATGCCAGCGGACGGTCCGCTGCTGTGGCAGCTCCGGTGGGCGTCGCAGTCGTGCCGCCAGTGGATGCGCTGCGCTGGTCTAAGACTCTGGGGACCTACCGCAGTCATTACCTGCAGCAGGGCTCCACCGGAGCCTTCAGACCAGCGACCAGTGGACCGCCCACTGCCACGATTGTGGCAGCTCCACTGGAGCCACGGGGGCGCAGCGAAACAGTCGTCTGCCTAGGGTGTCAGAAACCCTGGCGCCGCTCCTGGGTGCGACCACTCTATGTAGCAAGGTACAACTCCTCTATGTAGTAAGGTGCCACCTCCCACCTTGTACATGTTGGTTTGAACAAAACAACTCTATCCATCATATTACCCCTTTGACCCTGTCATTAGGATGGGTCAGCTTGTTCCTTGTTATCTGTGTGGGGTGTACAGTATGCAAATGTTCTGATATCTGGTGTCCAGTACCTTTTAGGTATGTCCCTTTCTGCAGCATCAGCCCTTTCCTTGCCAGCTCCTGTGAGCAGGGCCTACCTCTGGCTCACAGCTTAACTTTGCTTTATGTTAGCGTAGTCTTGACCATTACTTTAGTTCAGGCCTTAGGCCTCATACTGGGCCTCTGATAAGGGTTTATGTGTCAGAGCCTTATCTTACTACACCCCACATCTCCTTGTACAGATTGGTTCAACACAAGGAACAACAAGTTTCTTTTGTCATATCCCCCACCCCTAACCATAACCACCATGGCAAAACTGAACAAGCAGCTGAGTCAGCCTGACCCATGCTAGCACACACTGGCTAGAAGTGTCCCTTCTCTTATTTTTCATCTTACTGAACAAATGCAATAGCAGAGCTAGAACAAATGCTATGGGCCACAGAACCATGTGCAAGATGTGCTTCAACCATCAAAGTAAGGTATTGATATAGTGTGGAAAACTTCCAGTTATAAGATGGGGGCAAAAAACAATAAATACTCTGGGTTGGGAATTTTGGGAAGGTGTTGGGGGTCTCTCAGAACTCAGGTTGACTGTAGCTTCCTAACTCAGCAGCACTTGAGCTTCAACAACCCCCTGATGGGCCATCTGTTAAGAGCTTAAAGCACCATGTAACTCACGCTAGAGATTCTTATGTGTGGGCAGGAGTCAGGTTGGGCCCAATACTCAAGTTCTATCTTTATTGCAGTGTTAGATCAAGACACACCCTTAGAAACAACCCTCAGCATGTCTAGAATGTTTAAATGCATACTGATGGCTTGTCTGCTTTCAAAGATCTCATATAGCATGCAACGTGGGAGCTCATTATTACCTGTTTTTCTCAGACAGTATAAATAGATGAGCGTGTGCTGTGCATAGGATCAAATTAAGAGCTATGATGATCGTTTATTGTGAATGATAGCTAACAGGACTAGCATTCGCTCCTACTTGAAAAGCATGACACTTTTTTTTAAAATGCATCACAGAAAAGTTATTGTCATACCACTAGATGTTTATCATTACGAGTTTGAGCCATTTATGTGCATTTTATAGCTTCTAGCACTGAGAATAGGGTTACATTTTAGGTTAGCCCGCTTACTTTCAGTAGTCATAGTTTTTGATTTGCCCAGCCAGGACAACATTTTCACTCCAACTTCTGGGCCTGAATGGAAAACTTAAAGAATTGAGATTAGAAAATATGTACAGTATCATAAGTAAAAAACCTCTCATAATTGTAATGAGAGGTGGGTAGAGAGTGGAACCCCAGTTAAGTAATTGTGTTGCTAAGGGTCTATAAACACTAACTATAGAATTGTCTCATCCTCTTTCTGCTATCTTCCTAGAAGAAAGGGCAGTCTTAAAAGAGACCTGCAAAAGAAACTGTTGCCCTGTATTGAATTCTTATGATATATAACTGTGGCTCAAAATTGTTGATCTCTTCAAAGACAAATCTGCTTGTTTTTTTCCCATTGGAAATATCAGACCTGTTTCTGCAGTCACTTTCACCAATGTCAAGTGAATATAAATACTGTTTGCTGGTTTGGTAGCTTTTTATAGTCACTCTGCCCTTATTTTTCTCTGGGGTACATAATGGCACAAGGTGGCTTACAATGGACAATCAAACCACTCACGTCTTAGATTCATTACCTTTTGCTGGAAGACTGGAGCAAAAACATACTCTATAGGCTGCCACTGGAGCCATAACTTTCCCAGCCTTCAGCAGAGGGAGGAGAAGAGGATTGGTTGAGTCTGGCTGTTTTTAAGTAATTTGTATGTTTAACCCAAGTCTAACTTTTAAAACAATATCAAAATAAACTGTTTCGTTTCCCTGTCTAAACCTTTGGCTCCCTGAAATTACAACTCAGCTCTGCTGCACTCATAGGGCTTGCTAGATGGACCAGCTCCTGCTTTCAGTGCTTGAGTATACTCTTTGTGCCTGTGGGTGGGTGAGGGACAGCTACCAAAGTGTGACAAGCCCTACGTCCTTTCAACTTGGATATAATGTCCCTGTAGCAGGTTTTCTGCCACGCATAGCATAGGCAGATCTTCACTTCTCCCACCATGTTCTAACTTTCTCTGGCAAGGATCCATGAGTGCAGCCCTCTGTGTTGGGGAAGAGATGGGCATATGGGCACCCTATGTTCGTAACTGAGGAGCTTAGTGTTCCTTCAGTAGTAAAGGGTTCCAGAGCCATGTGCTGAGGAGACAGCTTTCTTTTAAGATCAGCTTAATTTTAAACTTTGTATATCTTCTACACTACAGCAGCCCGCCTTCATTGTTGAAAGGAGGGAATGCAGCACAGAGATTGCTGCAGTGTGGAAACCAGAGAGGCCCATCAAGTTTAGTTCTTATTGGCATTTAAACCTGACTATAATAATTATAAATTAAACTAATGTAAAGTACAAGCAGTGCTCATGAGGATGAACTACCAATTAAAGGGCACTACTCACTCATTTGTGCAACCAGGAAATACCAAGAGAACAGTGGGGGTAAAAATGCACCATGTAATGTTGTGTTGATTTGTTAAGAGTAGTGACCAGAGGCCCCAGTCTGGATGTAGGGGGAGCACTGTGCCAGACACTTCGCAAATACAAAGAAGTCACTCCCCACCCATTGGAGCTCACCACCAAGAAAATAAGCAACATATGGATGGTGTATAAGAGGAATGAATCAAATAACTATTTTCTGTTAGTGTATTGGAAGGGTTATTAAAGCCTGAATCTTCATAGGGCCTGCTTGGAGTGGACACTTCACCCCCTAAATTTTGGCACTCTTAAGATGTTCCCATTTGGGCACTGAAAATTTGAAACACCAAGTTACTGAGCATGTTTGGAAAACATGACCCATAACTATGAAAATGAATGTTTGATTCTAACCCATCTTCCAAATGAAAATTAATGTTATCTTTTGTGTTCATGTTCAGATTCTGCTGCTGTGAACTGAAAAGACTTAACGGGAAAATCAATAGCCATTTGGCCCAGTCAGGTATATGCAATCCCAATAAATGCCCCACACTTATGACCTGTTTGATTTATTTTCACTTTTTTCAACAAACCCACATTTCCAATCATTGTTTAAGCAGTCAAATAAATAGGGTCCAATATCAAATTGTACAAGAAGAGAATAAAATACAAATCCACATTGTGGAGCTCTTGGCATAGTACAGCAACATTAGAGTTACCCACTCTTTTTTTAAAATTCATTTTGAGAGCTTGATCTTGTGACGTGTTGTGTGCCCTCCTGCACAGCTGAATTTGGATGCTGCTTTGACTCTGATTTAAAAGGGGCATGTTAACACCAATTGGGGATTCGGTGCCAACTTTGCAGAATCCTGCCCTGAACTTGGAGATACCTGTAGATTCCACTTAATCTTCAAATTCCTTGTCTACACCAGGGGAAACCTGTTAGTAAAGTTGGGAATTTTGTTAACAATGGATTGATTGAAATGGTGTTAACTTTGAGAGCCTTAGCACTGGATGTGGTGTTGGGTGCTGTCAGAATATTTTTTTGCATCTTGTCAATTAGACTTGCTCCAAGTTGGACTAGAAATAGAATTTCAAGTGAGACAGGTTCTTAACATTAAGTGCATTAGTAATCCTTGGGGGTTTATATGTATTATAGTAGCAATTTTGATCTTCAAAGCAATTTAAAAAACTCCGAAGTCATTGGCAGCAGGAGCCTTGTGTTTTTTGCCATAGCCCTTCTTGCTGTATAAGACCTGATGGAGGTGGATGAGGCTTTTTTTTAAAGAACTAACAAAATCATCCAAAGCCCAAGATTTGGTGGTGATGGGGGACTTGAACTATCCAGATATATGCTGGGAAAATAACACCACAGGGCACAGACTATCCAATAAATTCCTGGACTGCATTGCAGACAACTTTTTATTTCAGAAGGTTGAAAAAGCTGCTGGGGGGAAGCTGTTCTAGACTTGACTTTAACAAATAGGGACAAACTCATTTTGCAGATTTGAAAGTAGAGGGAACTTGGTGCAAGTGATCATAGAAACATCAGAGTTTGCAATCCAAGGAAGGTAAAAGGGAGTACAGCAAAAATAGAGAGCAATGATTTCAGGAAGGGATTTTTGATAAGCTCTAGAGAAGCTTGAGAGGTAAGGTCCCATGGGAATTCAAGGACTAATGGGCAAAACAACTGAGGAGAGTTGCAGTGTTTTTCAATAGGGCACTATTAAGGGCCTAAAAAGCCCTATCCGATGGGTAGGAAAGACAAAGAAATGTGCAAAGACCACTTGTCTTAACCATCAAGATCTGCATGACCAAAAATAAAAGGAGTCATATAAAAAATGGAACCTAGTCAGATTACAAAGGATGAATTAGGCAAATAACAAGGAATGCAGGGGCAAAGATTAGAAAGGCAAAGGCACAAAATGGCTCAAACTAGCTATGGGATAAAGGGAAACAAGAAGACTTTTACTCAATACATTAGAGCAAGAGAGAACCAAGGACAGGCCAGCTCACTGCTCACGTTGGGAGGGAAAAGTAACAGAAACTTGGAAATGCGAGATTAATGATTTATGACTTCTTTTTTGGTCTTCACTGAAAGTCTGAGAGAATGTCTAACATAGTGAATGCTATGGAAGGGGGTAGGTTTAGAGATAAAAAAAAAAGAGCAAGTTAAATATCACTTTAGAAGTTTAGATGCCTGCAAGTCAGCCAGGCCTGATGAATGCATCCTAGATATACTAGAGTTTAAAGAGGAGGTACTTGAGCCTCTTAGCTATTTCTTGGAAAGTTCTGGGATGAGGAGAGTTTAAGACTGGAAAAGGGCAAAATTATAGTGCCCCATCTATAAAAGAGGAATAAAAACAACCAGGAAAACTACAGACCATATCGTTTAAGTCTGTCCAGGAAAATATGAGCAAGTAATAAAGAAATCATCTGCAAACATTGGAAGGTGTGTAAGGTGACAGGGAATAGCCAGCATGATTGTAAAGAACAAACTGTCAAACTAAAATCCCTGATAGCTTTCTTGATAGGATAACGAGTCTTGTGGATAAGGGAGAAGTGTGGCGATGTGTATACCTGACATTTAGTAGGCATTTGATGTACGGTCTCGATGTATTCCTTATCGATAATACTAGGGCAAATACAATTAGATGGGCTTCTATAAGGGGTGCATAACTGGCTGGATAACCGTACTCAGAGTGTAGTCTATTAACGGCTCCCAATCCTGCTCTGAAAGGTATAAACAAGTGGGGTATGCGTGTTTTGGAGACCAGGCTCCTGTTCGATCTCTTATCAAGCACTTAGATTTGCATAGAAAGTACGCTTATTAAGGTTTGGTGGACGAACAAAAACTGAGGGTAGCGCAACTGCTTTGGCAGGACAGGGTCAAAATTCCAAATTGATCTGGACAAATTGAGAAATGGTCTGAGGTAACCGATCTGAAGTTCAATAAAGACAAATGCAAGCTGCCTTCCCACTTAGGAAGGAACAATCAGTTTAACACACTACGATCTGGAAGAGACTGTCTAGCAGGAGTATGGCAGAGAGAGATCTAGGGGTATAGTGAGCCACAAGCTAAATATGAGTCAACAGGTGATACTGTTGCCAAAAAGTCAGTGATTCTGGAGACATTACAACTGTGTTATAAACAAGACACGGGAGAAGTCATTTCTTCGCGTCTATCTCTGCGCTGGTTAGGCCTCACTGGAGTATTGTGGTCCAGTCTCTGGGCACCGCATTGTCAAGAAAAATGTGCGAGAATTGGAGAGGGTCCAGAGAAGAGCAACAAGAATGATTAAAGTCTTAGAGAACATGACCTATGAAGGAAGGCTGAAAGAATGGGTTGTCTTTAGTTTGGAAAAGAGAAGACTGAGAGGGACATTGATAGCAGTTTTCAGGTATCTAAAAGGGTGTCATCAGGAGGAAGGAGAAACTGTCCCTTAGCCTCTAATGATAGAACGAGAAGCACATGGCAGCAAGCGGAGATTAGGTTGGGCATCAGGAAAAGTTCCTAACTGTCAGGGTAGTTAACACTGGAATAAATTGCTAGGGAGTTTGTGGAATTCCATCTCTTGAGGTATTTAAGAGTAGGTTAGATAAATGTCTATCAGGGATGGTCTAGACAGTATTTGGTCCTGCCATGAGGGCAGGGGACTGGACTCGATGACCTCTCAAGGTCCCTTCCAGTCCTAGAGTCTGAGTCTATATCACTCCATGCCTTGAGCTTCCTCTTCTGTGCCCACAGCGTTTTTGACTTTTATGAATCCTCTCCAAATGAGGTGAAGGGGTGGGAGTGTAACAGTCAGCTGCCCTTCACGTGTCTCTGTTCACTTCTGATCACAAGATTGTAAGATCCCTGGGGCAGCAATCTTATATGCTGTGCTCTGTGCATGGCTAAGCACTGAGAGAGACTGGTGGTGGGCTGGAGAATGAATTCCGCCCTGCACTTATCCCTCAGTGATGGCTCCTGTCCCATGGAGCTGGGCCCAGCTTCCCACTCTGGGCATTGCAAACTGGTGGATGGGGTCACAGCACCTTTCAGGTATGGTGTGGCTGCCCTTCCATGGGCCAAATTTGAGTGAGTGGCATTACAACATGGCATATGGCATCACAGTGCCATATGACCCCATGTGCCATGTCACAATGAGCAGAGCGAGGAGCTGGGCCCATCCCCACAGGACAGGAGCTTCCACTGTGGAGTAAGTGCAGGGCAGGCTTACTCTCCAGCCCCATGTGAAAATTTGTGTAATATGTCTCTTTTTGTCAATGACATAATATCATGGCAATTGACAATGCTGTTCAAGTATAAGTCCCTATGGTGCAAAAAAAATTGCTTAGCAGCTCCAAACTCTGTATTATCAGAGTTTGGTCAACTTGGTGATTTGTTTTCTGTTGATCACCATCATCACTTGGTACAAAGAAAGCCCACTTCCATGCTGCTTTTCTAGGCTTTATGCCTGACTCCACTGCTATTGAAGTCACTGACTTCAACAGGAGCATTCCCTTCATATTTGCGTAAACAGCAGAAGTATAATCGACAACAAACTTGAATGCATTGGATTGCAATGTTTTGATATTTGGTAAAGCTTCACAGAATTGTTGGCACATTTTAATGAAAGACTTCCTCTCTCCTTGTTTCTTTTTCTTATTTTTTGGAACACATGGTTAACATATGAACTACATAAGAATTCCAGGTCATACTGCAATATTGGTTTTATTCAAATTATAGTGGAGTCTGTTTTAAATTGCATACTTTTGAATGGTGTTATAACATGCCATTTGAAATAAAAATCCAAAAAATATAAAAGCTAAAAAGAGAAATTACTTTGACAGATATGATAAACCTTAAGAAAGCTACTGCTTCAGTTCATTGGCATTTTAAAAACATTAAAACCAAATGTTAAATAAAACATTTGCATTCCTTCTGCATGGATGAAAAGATAGGCCCTTTTATTCAAAAGGGCAATTCTGACTGTTCTACTGCAAACAATTCCCCCTTTTAAGTATACTCTGACAGGATTTAAGGCTTAAACATTCTAGATTAACTGCGAGTGGGGCTGAAAAGGGGGCTCTGTGAAAGCATTATGAGCGTTGCATGACTGAGGGATGGACAAGAGGCTTTGTGTAGGAGACTGTTATGCATGGTGCCAGGGGCTCTGGTGCATGGTGCCAGGGGTGATCAATGCCCAAGGAGAGCTGATGGGTTCTGGGAGGATGCAAGGGGACTAAGGGGAGAAGGATGTCTGGGGCTGCAGGAGGCAGGCTGGTGGGTGTCTGAGAAAGGTGGGACATGCAGGATGCTGAGTGGTTCTGGGTGGCTAGGGGGATGCAAGGGCCTGAGGCAATGGGTGCTGTGGGGGTTCTATAGGCACCCATGAGGGGCCTAGGTCATCCCCTGCCCCGTATTAGCTTCCCCACTGTCCCTATGTGTGTGAGTGGAGTTCAGCTCTGCCCACTCGCTTTAGTAGGGGATTTCCCCTTTCCTGTTGCAATTGGCCAGGCTCCGGCTTGCAGGGGAGGGGTGACTCGGAGCACAACCTTCAGCTCCCTTCGCCCCCGCTCAGGCGTTGCGGTTGCGTTGCGCGCTGCCGCCGCCAGGGGCCGCCCCGCGCGCCTGGTCCCAGCTCTGTGCGGCCGCCAGGGGGCGGCGGCTGGTCCCACCCGCGTTGGCTCAGGCGGCGGCGGCGATGGCGTCTGCCGGGCGCTACCGGGCTCTGCGCAGGGCGGAGCTGAGGCTGGAGTATCTCCACGCCAACTCGTGAGTGACTCTTCCAGGCGGGCGCGGAGAGTGTCCGGCTCCCGCTGTGCCTGGTGCCCCCCGCCGGTCACGGCAGCCTGGGGCACTGCGGGTGGGAAGCCCGCGGCGCTGGTGTGTTGGGGGCAGCAGCGGTGGCAGAAGGCATGAGCCCCTGGGTAGCGCGGTGGGTGCATGCCCGGAGCTTACAGGCTCAGGCAGCGGAAAAGGCTGTACCCTCTCGGTGTGTGCTCGGACTGCTGAGTCGTACACTCAGGTTTCCCCCAGGTAAATGGTCTGTTCTCTTTAGAAGGATAATTCTCAACCCACCCCACTCCCCCTCCGGCCCAGGCCCCTTACACTCTCCAGCTCACTTTGCAAGGGGAACTTTCCATCTGTTGTAAAACCAGTTCCTACTCAAGTGCTGGCAATTCCCTTTCAACAACATAGGGCACTGGTCCCCAACCTTTTTGTGGCCAGTGGCACATTCATGTTTTCAGAAGGGTGTGGCAGGCGCCAACAGTTTTTCAAGGCTTATTTTGTATTTGTACATTAAATAATATGAAAAACGTTATATTTAATATTACGTAATATATGAATCCATAAGATAAAAAGGGTAATTTTACATATAAAAGGTATTAATTAAATTATTCAGCAATTACTCTTTCACCTTACCGTGTGAATTTGCTCTTTTTTATCTACCTGTAAGAAAAATTAAGGAGCTTTTACAACATAAATATCATAAACAGTTTTCTTCTTATTTATTTTTAAAAAGTAAAACACTGTTGAACTGCTGGTCCAAATATATTTATTATTCTTATTTTAACAAAATGAAGCTTGCAGCCCCAGAGTTCTCTGCCCCTGGCAGGGTCGGGGCCATGGCTTCGAAGCCAGAGAGAAGCCCCGGTCCCCCACCTGCCAGGGACAGAGAATGCCGGTGCCCGCAGCCTGCAGCCCCGGGAAAGCCAGAGAGAAGCCCCGGCCCCGCACCTGCCAGGAACAGGGAACGCCAGTGCCTGCAGCCCTGGAGTTCTCTGTCCCCAGCAGGCGCGAGGCTGCGGCTTCTCTCCAGCTTAAGCTGTGGCCCGACGCCTGCCGGGGACAGAGAACACCGAAGCCTGCAGCCCCAGAGAAGCCGGAGAGAAGCCACAGCCCCGCGCCTGCCGGGGACAGAGAACACCAAAGCCTGCAGCCCCAGAGAAGCCGGAGAGAAGCCACAGCCCCGCGCCTGCCAGGGACAGAGAACACCAAAGCCTGCAGCCCCAGAGAAGCCGGAGAGAAGCCACAGCCCCGCGCCTGCCAGGGACAGAGAACACCTGCAGCCCTGGAGTACTCTGTCCCCAGCAGGTGCGGGATCACAGCTTCTCTCCCATGCTGGGCACTAGGTGGGCCACGTGCCTGCCGGGGACGGAGAACATCAGCGCCCACAGCCTGCAGCCCCGAAGAAGCCAGAGAAAAGCTGCAGCCCCTCGCCTGCCAGGGACAGAGAACATCGGCGCCTGCAGCCCTGGAGTACTCTGTCCCCAGCAGGTGCGGGATCCTGGCTTCTCTCCCATGCTGGGCACTAGGCGAGCCATGTGCCTGCCGGGGACAGAGAACACTGGCGCCCGCAGCCCCGGAGAAACTGGAGAAAAGCCACAACCCCGCGCCTGCCAGGGACAGAGAACACCGTCGCCTGCAGGCTGCGGGCCCTGGAGTTCTCTGTCCCCAGCAGGTGCAGGGCTGTGGCTTCTCTCCCCTACTGGGCACTAGGCGGGCCACCTGCCTGCAGGGGACAGAGAACACTGGCGCCCACAGCCCCGGAGAAACTGGAGAAAAGCCGCAGCCCCGCACCTGCCAGGGACAGAGAACACCAGTGCCTGCAGCCTGTGGGCCCCGGAGTTCTCTGTCCCTGAGAGGTGCAGGGCTGTGGCTGCTCTCCCTTGCTGGGCACTAGGTGGGTGCACATAAATGCCCCGGTGGGTGCTATGGCACCCACGGGCACCACCTTGGGGACCACTGACCAGGGGCGGCTCCAGGCCCCAGCACACCAAGTGCGTGCTTGGGGCGGCATGCCGTGGGGGATGCTCTGCCAGTCACCGGGAGGGCGGCAGGTGGCTCCAGTGGACCTCCCGCAGGCGTGCCTCCGGAGGGTCCGCTGATCCTGCAGCTTCGGTGGAGCATCCACAGGCACGCCTGCAGGAGGTCCATGGGACCAGCGGACTCTCCGCAGGCACGTCTGCGGGAGGTCCACCGAAGCCGTGGGACCGGCAACTGGCAGACCGGCCACTGTGCTTGGGGCAGCGAAATGGCTAGAGCCGCCTCTGCCACTGACATAGGGAATGTCTTTTAAAATAAACCTCTTCTGTCTCCACTCAGTCTGTAACAATGACTGCTTCTAAAACGCTTGCATCTGTAGCTCTCAAAGAGCTTTAAAAGGGTAGGTATGCCATTTCTCAGGTAGGGAAGCGGGGTTAAAGCATATATTTTCAAAAACATTTGCTACTTCTGGGTACTTAATTTTCTGCCCCAGAGTACGGCTTTGTTCTTTTCCTGAAGCATTGAGCATCAGCAACTGAAGGCAAGGGGAATTACCAGCATCTAAGCACCCCAAAATAGCAAGCATTTAAGGTAATTTGGATTGAGTGACGTGTCCAAGGGACATACATCAATTTGATAGCTAAATTAGTAACAGAACTATACCCCTCTGACTCCCGCATCTGTGCTCAGTCCATTTGACTGTAGCTTCCTGAGTTCAATAAGAGTTGGTTGTGGGGAAGAAAAGTTAGTTGGTCTTCCTGCATGAGAAGTTGAAGAAATCTGGCAAATGTTAAGAAGCCTATGATGTGTTCCTATCTGATGTGCTTTCTTTTCCTGTGTATTTTGTCTCCCACGCTTGCACCACCACTGCAGCTCTAGTGGCAGTAACAGCCATCGCTGCTGCCTGCAGGAGACTGGATCGGCACAGGTCACAAACTAGTGTACACTGGCTGCTGTCTTAACTATTGTCTTTTAATCTTGCTGAGACATAGGCAATAGTTTTACACACTGGCAGCTAATCTATTCTGATGCTCCCTTGAATGAGTTAGGTAACAGTGGCCTGTGGCAAAAAAAAATGCTGTGGTTGTTGGAGTCCAAGGCTGCATCTGCACTAGAAAATGCTACACACATTTTTCCCGCCTTTGTGCCAACAATGACATAAGCACTGTTGTACATAGTGCTTGGGTGGCTTAAAAAACTCTCTCTCTAAAAGGGCTTGGGCTCTGTCTAGTCTACCACTTGCATTACTGCTTGCACTGGTGTGGCTGCACAATTGCTGGAGTATGTGTGCAAAGTAAAAGTAGTTTAGTTAGGACAAGAAGTAGTGTATTATTATCACTGAAATAATCTTTTGGGTGGGAATTGAAGGATATTGTTCCTTACATAAAAGAGCAGAGTTTAAACCCTCTCTCAAGAGTCCTGTGTTGCTGTCATGTTTCATTTTTGTAGCTCAGAAATTTGAGATGTACAAACAAACAATACTGGAATTTCAGATGTTCTTTTAATGTTAGAATAATGCTCTGCCAAAAATTCTTCATTGAGAGTATAGGATTTTGAGGACAAGCTTTAGTCTATAATGTGTCTCTTTATATCTCCCTATAATAAAACTTGAAAATACAGTGTTAAAATGAAAAGTCTGACAAGTTCCATAACTAGAGCACCATTAGTATTCTTGCAGGCAACAGTGGGCATTATCAGCTGTTGGTGTGACTTAAAGGACAGTTGTATTTAACACGGTTGAGCTAAATCCCTAATTCTGTGGAGAATGCCACCTGCATTTGAGTCAATCTGTCTCCCATCCTCCGGCTCCTGTACCTTAAATCACCTGCTGTTGCTGAATGCAGGATGAATTGATCCTTATTTGCAAGTTTCTATCCCCGACTGCACAATTGCCCAGATGCATTTTTGGGGCAGGAGGGGTGGCAGAAGCACCACAGATTGGCCACAGCTGGAGGTAGGATCACAAATAGGTCTAATGCTCCTGAGTTGGTACAAAGAATCCTCTCAATTTGATATCTGGCTGGTGGATTTTGATCACATGATCAGGGTCCGACTGATTGCTATATATGGGCTAAGGAAGGGATTTCTCCTGGGTCATATTGGTAAGGACCTTCCTCTGCAGCAAGGGGAATAGATTGCTGTTGGGATCATCTAGACATAACTCACATAATCAGTTCCTTGCTATTGCAGGGGTCTTGGCATTGGTAGCACCTCAGTCTCTCCTGTTCTCTGCCAGTGGCACACAACAGTTTAGATGGCTGAGGATAAAAGTGCTTAGTTTAACTAAAGTTATTGGGCTTAGTGTGGGGTATCTGGTGTAATTTAATGGCCTGTGATGTACAAGAAGTAAGCCTAGTTCAGTGTTTTTACCTTTTTTTCATTGGTGGGCCCCTAAAAACTTTTGAATGGAGGTGTGGACTCCTTTGGAAATCTTAGCCATCGTCTGTGCCCCCCAGGGGTCTGCAGACCATAGGCTGAAATTCACTGCTCTCGATGATGTAGTGATCTGTTCTGACCTTGAACTATCTGAAAATATGAAATTGAATCCTTCTTGGGGAGATATGGCCTGACTTTAAATCTCATTAGAATAGTAAATAGAGAGTAAACATACTGGGAATGGAGTTACACTGTTGTGAGATCAGAACTAGGCTCAAGCATATTGATGTCTGTATAGTTCTTAATAGGTCATAGCATCATAGAGAGCTTGTATTACTACTTGCCCGTGCCACAAAATGAAATTAGCTTTTTCTACCAACTTCAAAAAAAAATCAATAGTGTACAATTTTTTTTTGGCTTATATCGTAGCAGAAATCAAGCCCTTTTAACTGCTTCACCACTAGGGTAGTGAAAATGTTCTGATGTGTAACAGGCATAATTAGAGAATGCAATATACATAACAGGTTAAAATGCAGAGTGACCAGCCTGCAAATTCAGTTTTTAGAAATCTTTACCACTAACCTTCACAATAGTATGTGTGTATATGAATCTTAAATTAAAAGCTGCTTTCATACAATTTCATGTGTTTCAGTGTCAGGAACCGAACATATTTCTTATGTAGATTCCATAATACACAGATACTTGATTTGGTATTACCAATTGCTTGTAGCTTTTAACCAACTTTTACCTTTATTTTAGCACCACTCACGACTTTCTCTTTGGAGCGATTGCTGAACTGATTGACAATGCCCGGTAAATATTATACTTGTAGGACGCAAGTTCTTTTATTTATGGGTTTAAATGTTTCGCAAGGCTGACTCTTCCAGTGAGAGGTGAGGAAATGTTTCCACAGGTGAAAGTGATAAAGTAATTTTGAGGATTGCCTGACACCTTGTCTGCACTACAAATATTTTGCTGGTTTGTCTATCTCAGCATAGCCTCCTAGTGTCAATGCTGTAACATAGACACAGCCTAAATTATATACAAGTGTACCATGGGACATGATCTCAGTGAAACAGTACTTGTCCTACTTCCGTTTTAATTGTTCTTCATTTATTGAAGTTGTGAAGCATTTTAAAGAGCTGATTCTGAGAGGCCGGGTGCCCTCACTGGAATTGAGGTCACTGAGCATTTTTTAGGGCTAGTCCTTTACGTATCAGGCCTACAGTGTGTCTCACTAGCAAATCATGGTAACTTTAATGATTGAATGTAACCATAAAAGATCTGATTCTGCAAACTAAGTGTGATACTTACTATTCACAGTAGCAAACGCTATGCTCCGTGTTTGAAGGCTTAGGTGCAAAGACTGTATATAAGGTGACAAAAACAAGCAAATTCAGACTTAGGTGTCTTAAGGAGGATTTGGCTGTAGGCCTGTTGTGTAGGTCTCACTGCATACGTGTTCTCTCTCAAGTGGGTTAATGCTGGGGTGGTGTTACATATGCTGAGGCCAGGCCTATACTCTAAAGTTAAATTAACAGCTGTATTTTTCAGGGGTGTGAAAAACCCATGCCCTTAGTGATGTAGTTAACTGGCTTAACCCTTAGTGTAGACTGTGCTAGGCTTGATGGAAGAATTCTCCTGTTGAACTAGCTACAACCCCATGGGGCGGTGGATTAAGTAGACTGATGGGAGAACCTCTCCCATCAGTGCAATGAGTGTCTACACTGAAACACGACAGCGGCATAGCTGCAGCATTTCAAGTGTAGACAAGCCCAGTGTGGTTAATAGTAAATTGACGCATGAGAAGCCCCCTTTATTCTGTACCCATTTATCTGCTTTCTTTGTACCTGTTCCCCTTTTTCTTTACCCTACTTCATGCTCTGCCTTCTAATAATATAGAGTGTTTCCAATATGTCCTAACCCCTAGGACACATCTGCTAGTTGATATAGACTGGGCTCAGGTCTTGGAAATGGCTGTCCAACACACTCTGAGGAGATACTTGTGATTGGCTGTAGTTTTGCTAGCTGCAGGGACCCCAAAGTATCAACTAACTAAAACATTTTTATTGTGCGCACACACAGCTTCATTTTAAGAGTTTAGTTGTTTTAAATAGAAATAATTCTTTCAAGTATGCAAAATGATTGGTCACACTGTATGTGTCTCACTAACTGGGAAAGTATTTCATAATGCAAAGCTGGTTTTTGTAATTTGTGCCACAATGCTCAAACACGGAGAAATTGAATTTTTAAACTTTTCCTTTAACTTAGTAACTTTGAGTATAGCTAAAAATAAAATAGCTCCCAGGGTAGTGGTAGGTCTTCAGTGTGTTACCGGTTTAACTACTACCAGTTTTCAATGCACAGTTTTCTTATTATCTCCAAGTTCAAGTGGCAAGAACTAGAATGTCAGACCCTGTTTCTGTTATGAAACATTTTTAAAATAGAAAAGATTGCTGCCTGGTTAGACTCATTAAGCTAAATCTAGTAAGAATAACTCTTCAAGTACTAAGAAAAATCTTGGCTGGCAGCAAAATCTTGACATGTCCTTTCAATCTGTGCAATAGAATTTTGCTAGTTAAAATGAAAGTTTGGGAGATATATTTCTGATGAATGAATTTTGCCAGATAGTCATTAGGTATACACACATGACAAGCAAGGAATGACTCATCACAAAATATGCTTCGTTGATTGACATGACTAGTGTAGGTAAGTTTTAGTTCTTTATGATTCTCCATGGCATTTTAATAAATGTTTCTAGTATTTTTAGTAATATGAAGCCTTACGAACTCTCTGTTAAATACTTCCTAGTAAATAGAGAGAGGTGACCATTTTATTTTGCATGTAAGTTAAAGGATTAACCAAGTTCCCCTGTACTTGTGGAAAAACTGATTTTCCATGGATATTTTACATTACATCTAGTCTCTCTTGAAGATTATGTGTGGGACAATTGCTAATAATAATTAAGCAATTAAAGAGGGATTGCACCTGGATATTGGGAAGAGTTAGGGACACGGGGGGGGGGGGGGAAGTGGGGTAATTTGCCCCACACCCCGGGCCCTGCAGGGGCCCTGTGAGCTGCTCCAGATTTTTGGTGGTGGGCCCTTCATGACGGGAGGCGGGGAGGGAAAGCCGTGATCGGCGACACTTAGGCAGCTCTACCACTGCCGCTTCATTCTTTGGCTGCATTCGGCAGCGGGTCCTTCGCTCCGAGAGGGACCTGCCGCTGAATTGCCGCCGAAGACCAGGCCCTGCCCAAGGCCCCCTGAATCCTCTGGGTGGCCCTGAGAAGAGTACAGAAAAACTATTGGGCCAGTATTTGTTTCTTTCCTTTGCTGCTGCAGACTTCTGATCCCTGTAAAGTTACTGGCATAATTCTCCTACATGACCCAGCAGTGAATTCTGAATCTTATCTCTGCCATCAGTGAGATGCTGTGGAAAGATTTGTGACAAATTCAGCTATATCACTTCATTAAAGGATCAGATAAGAGGAGGTAACTTTGACAGGAAATGGATGTTTGATGTCCAACTCTCTCTCTCTCTCAAATCCATTATTAAGCATTTTGGTCTGAAACGTGGAATTTCTTCCAGAGCAGTAGCTCTGAGGTGTTAATAGAAATAGGTGAGTAACTGACAAACTATCAATATTTAAGGCACTCGATGATCTTTGGATCATGCTTTCTTTTCTATGCTAGACCTTATGTCATCAAGATTCCTATTACCTGGTGCTCTGAGTCTCTGACCTACCTTCATTGGAGTGTTTGGGTTTGAAACAAATCACAGATAGCAATATGAGAATCATGATTGTTGCATATAAGCATCAGGAACATTTAATTGCTTTTTTCTTCACTGTCTCTGACTTATTTAAGTTTCCTGACCTTCCCCACACCTTACTAGCACTCTTGGCTTCATTTCTTCTGAGAGAGCTTCCATTCTAAAACTTGCTAATTCTTAATCCTTTTATTGTCTCTTTTGGTATCAACCATAGCTGCTGATCTGACAGCTTTCTCCAATATGTATGTGGTCTGAATGGCTTGGATAAAGGCCAAGGAACATTGTGTCTCCTGGAGGGTTGTAGTAAACAAATATTGCGTTAAGGCCTTGCTTCAGGCATTTTTCCTTTGAAAGGCAGCTGAATTCTGTAAAGCTTGAGAAGGACATATAAGAATCGTTGCTCTTGGCCATTTTCATCAGTTTTGGGCCCTTCGACATCCCTGTAGCTTGCTACAAATGGATATAAATGGCTTTGAAGTTAAAATTACATCTCTTTGTGGAATGATTTTGTCCCAGTCCTGTTGATGACTTATTAAAGGTGAAATCGAAAACTTTTTGCTAAGGCTTGAATTTGGGGATCTTTGTTTCTCTTGGAACAGCCAGTAGCATTGCAGTCTTGCATGGTAACCTAGGGGGGACACAGCTATCTCCTCTGCTTTAGGTGTTAGTGGTGCCATCTACTGTTATAGGGGAAATCCAACAACCTGCTCCTGGAACTTTGCAGGTAAGTAAGGAGCATAATTCTGGATTCCTTATATTACTTCAGCTCTCATTGGAGGCAAAAGATTTGGGTAGGCAAAGAATGCAAGATTGGGCTCTAAAGGAGAAAGTGACTTTTCTCCACTTGGACTCTAACTTTTATTTACAGTTTCAAATGGATATAATTTCCTTGACTGCAAATTAATAATTAAGTCTGCAGACACTAAGTGCCAGTAACATGATATCCTCTACAAAGTTACCACACTGTAGCATGAGATAAATATTGCTTTAAGTGTAATGGATTACTGTAACATTCCAGATACTTCAGCAGCAACTGTTAGTAGAGGGCTTGTTATTGTTGTCCAAATGACTCGTCGTGTGGTGTTGGTGTAACCAAAGGGTGCTATACACATATAGAAAAGGGACCTTACAATCTAAAGACAAAATAGAAGAAAGGTAGGGGATGAGGAAACATACAAGCATATGAGCCTGGTGAAGAATTGGTACAGCTTTGTTAGTCACATGTATTCTCTCTTTTTTTTTCCCCCTCTGTGGGCAGAGGAAGGTAATTTTGTACTCTTGTTTTCAGAGATGCAGGAGCCACCAGACTTGACATATTTACTGGTAAGTGCCGTAAAAAATAGTTAAAGGGGGTGATGCCAGTTGTCAGCAAGAGGCATATCAAGAGGGCATTGGTCTGCATCTAATTCCTCAGTTGCAGGTGTCTGCCTGCACACTATCATGCTAGTTGAAAATTTGGCTTTGGAAATATCAGATGATGGGGTTTCTATTTCCCTTGGGAAATCATCCCACAAATAAATGGATGTTGTCTTTCAGGAGGCTTGTTTAACTGTCGTTAACTATTTCTTTCAATGGCTGGGGTACAGAATGTATAATGCTTCTGCATGCTTAAGAGTATTGTTGGCAGTATCAATGAACAAAGGATGCAGAAGTATTTCAGCTTTCTTGTAAAATCAGGTTTTAGTATTTTCAGCAGGGCTGTTCAGTGGAGATATATAAGTAGCTAAAAAAAAATTCACTGTTTCTCCTCTTTTTTTTTTTTCTCATTTTTTATTCTGGTGAAACATTTATTTTGCAAAGCTGAACTCTCACTGACATTGTTTGGCCAGCTAATCCTACTGAAAGCTGGAGTAGAGCTGGCCTAATCCCTTTGCCCCACTGAGTTTTAGACTAGCCAGATTCCCACCATATAGCTTCCCTTATGGGATGCTGAGATGTCTCATGCTGGTTTCTACCCCTTGTTTCTACCTGTTTTTCAAGTTGCATCATTCACTTCACATGCTTCTGAGACCTCCAGCTGAGATATTGAACAGACATCAAGACTTGCACAGCTCTCTTTCTTTAGCTAAGTCAGGTTGGAAGGTGGTTGCTTTTTTGAAGAACTTAGAACACACACACAAAATATCTTAATACTTACAAACCACTGGGTTTAGATTACAGAAAATAAGAAGTATAGTAAAACAGCGGTTTGTCATTTTATTATTTCTCTTCTTTGCTGAAAAATGACTTGTGTGAGCCTTGGGTATCAGTTACAGGGATCAAAGGGCAATCCAGACCAGTGAGGGGTTGTGTCACCACTTGTTCTGCAATCCTGTGCCTTACAATGCTTTGCTAATATAGCTTCAGCTGAGATGCTCACAAGCAGCCTACAAGTGTGCAGGTCACACCCTGAGTGTCCATGTGGTAGACAGCCCTGATTCAGCAGCTTTGACCTCAGCAATACCTCATTCTGGCTTCCACCAGCCTTGGTCACAGCCAGCAAGATGACCCCAGCATACTACCAGTCCTGAATTTTCCTGAGACCAGGTACTCTATAATGTCCACACCTTTTCTGGATAGTTCAGAGAAATAAGGTTTGTTTGTTCCTCTAAAGACACACAAGCACATAAGTTTATAAACTGAACTGGGGTAAATATACCCTTCCCTTTAAACATAGCACTGAGTTAACAGTAGGGCATGGGTTAAGTGATGTCAAGTGAAAGGAATAAAGTTAGAGGGTTATGAGCAAATAAAAGTGAAAACATGCATCTAAACATCTACATCTTAACCTAGCAAGGTACAACCTTTGTTGAAGATGGCTTCTCACCTATATTCAGTTTCCAGACACTTCTAACTCCCCCCCCCCCAAATCTTTCTCAGCTTGTAAGCACTCTGTTCCCTTGTCTCTGTAGTGATGGATGCCAAAGATGGCTTCTGTCCTTGCTTAAGTCGAGTTATTATTTCAAGAGGCAGGAGGACCTCACACTGTTTTTTCTTTCCTGTGGCTTTCATTTCCTGTATGGAAGTGGGGCATCCAGTATTTTGATCCCACTATACTTAATTTACATAGGATACAGGTAATAGCTGCTTTCTTTCCTGTTTGGCCACAGACTTTACAGAATAATTTTATGAAGTATCCATATTTCCCCATATAATGTTAATACATTTCACCATCATATTACTCACTAGTGTGTCATTAGCTTTCAGAGAAGACCTCACTCTATATGTTTTTATAATACAGTAATATTATATACAGTCAGTTGATTCAGTCACTTCTCACTTGAGATTCAGACCTCTATGGCTTTATATATCAGTAAACATTTGAAATGATTTCTTCTGAGGGTTGCCTCTCAATGTAAAGTTTATTCAAGTTGTGAGGAAGGCAACATGGAGTCTGATGGCAAAGGAAGCACCATGCTTTTTCTTCCCCCACTTGTTATCTTAATAAATTTGTCTACCTAAAACATAAAAATGGACCTTCATTGTCTTTGCATGACAATCAGACTAGTCGGAGAATCAAATATATATTCCTTTGGCTGGGGCACACCTGTTTACCAGCGCCCCCTGACATGCCATAATTTCAGCATACATCCATAACTCTTAATACACACTGCGTACATACAGCACATAAGAATATTAATGATCAGTCAGTTATTAGTTTTCATATGATACCTCACAAGACATATTTTGTACAAAGATTATTACAGTTGTGTGTAGGATGTGAATAGAGGGCTTGTTAGATCACAATCTCCCTAACCAGCAAATTAGATTCCTCGGGTGTTTCAAACAGGTATTTCTCTTTTTTTTTTTTTTCAGTGGGTAATGACAAGCTCCGAGGGGGATTTATGTTGTGCTTTTTGGATGATGGATGCGGCATGACCCCTAGTAAGTTAATTATAAAGATGCTTAACTGGTTGTTCAAGGGAATATTCTGCAAATAAATAAAAACACCAAGTATATAGAGACATTATTTAAAATTATATATATATATACACACACACACACAAATTCACTTTGTTTTTAGTATTTTTGCTAGCAGAGTAAATTAATCCTGAAGTTTTTTTTTAAGCTGTGCATAAAATGACTAAATTTTCTTGGAAAAATGAAATGTAAAATATATGGATTATTACAGAAATATAATTGCCCTGCGTTTAAAGCATAGCACCAACCACATATCAGAAAATGATCAGAGTTCCAGGCACAGTATTACCGGTTAATTCATTGATTTCAGACAACCAAACAGTGAAACATTCATTTGTTGTTAGGTTCTCTCCCATAAAAGTATGGAGTTTAACATTGCTGTCCTAGCCAAATTTAAAATTCTGCTATAATTATTTTTTGGCTCCCTGAACTTCCTCTCTAGCTTGCATTGGACATGGTATTTTTCCTACTGTGCTTATGTTTTGTCAAACTGCTGTATTTCAGTGTTCGATGATGCATTCCTTGCTTACTACAGGAGTTCCTACACTGTTGTTTTTTTTTTTATTCAAACAAAGCAAAAAAACCCCTCTGGAATAGTTCATAATAAAGACTACAATGAAAATGTAACATCAGACTCATTTCCACATATCACCGTATTTCAAGCCAATAAATAGTGTACTTTCCTGTTTCCTAAGATGGTCACTTAATGATGCCAGTTTCAGGGAGTCTGCGAGCCCCGGTCTGCTTCACTCCAGCTGGACTGAAGCCCAGAGCAGAGCCAGGCTGGTCCCTGGAGTTTTTATAGCATGTTGGTCTCAGAAAGGAAAAGGTTGAGAACCCCTGACTTAAAGCACACTTCAGTGTACATCATAGGCAGCGATCAAAATAAAAATAGTACTTGTTCCTCTGAATTTGTACATGACGTTGATCCCTTGGTCCAATCAGCTGTCAACTGTGAATATCACAGTTGGAGGAACAGAAATGATACAGGAAGCAGCAGAGATGAATGTGTACTTGATTTATTTTACCTAAGCATAAGTCTTTATCTCAGTGGTGCCATTTTGCTTGCAAGAAGAGGATCAGTAGATGTTCACCTCCGATGGATTTTTTGTAAGTGGTCCCAAATAGACAATTCCCCTAAAACTCTAACAAAGAATCTTTATGATGGGACTTGCATTGGTTTAAGGAGTGCTGGGTGTAATTCTGTGTATTTTGCTATCATATTTTTGCAAAAGTCATGGGGGTATTGTAATGCTATAGTACTAGGCAACGTTGTGCTACTAGCAGCTCAAGACTTTTCAGATAAAATAACATTGTACCAGTTTGTCACTGGTGGAATCCTTAGTAGCTTAAAACCTGATTTCCAGTGTGTTGCTCCTGCTTCTTTTTTAAGAGTGAATTTATTTTCCTTTAAGTATCCAAACAGCCTTCTATTGACCAAGCTGTTTTAGTTCATTGATATTATGGCAGTTTCATGCTGCTCCCAAGTATATAATGGAGAGTCTTGATCTTCAGGTTAGGTTGATACATGCTGTAACTGTCAGATGTTCTTGGAAGTCATCCTTGCTAGTTAATTCTTTGAATGGCATTTGGCATGCGAACTTTCACTGCAAATGGAGAGAGCTACTCAGTGCCTACTGCAGCTACAACTGGTAGATTTCCTTCTTATGTGGAAAAAAACCTATGCAGAAAGCATCTGCAAGAGGGGAGATACTATTTTTGGCACAGGAATGTGGATCACAACCTAGCTTCTATTTCAAACTTGACCAGAGATCTTATATCATTTTGGGCAAGTCACGTAACTTCTGGTACTTGTTTTCTCATTAAAACGAGCACAGTGCTTACCTCGTGCTGAGGATCAACTCATTCTTGGTTTTTTAAAATGCGTAGTTCTTCCAATGAAATGAGCTATAAATACAAAATAAAATCTAATATTTGTTATGATTTAATTGTGGTGTGTACTGTCATTCCTGAGTTAAAAAGGGAAGGAGTACTAAGATTTGCTATACTTGATCAGACCATTGGTCCATTGAATCTGGTGTCCTACTTTTCTCAGCAATGATATGTAATTAGAGTATTTGTTTGGCTACCTCTGTACTGAATCAGACAAGCATGGAAACAACTTGTGTGTTGTTAGCCGTGGAGCAAGATATAAATCAGACACATCATAAGATCTCAACAAATCCTGTGCTGTAGCACTAACCAAGTGAATACTCATTTTAAAATCTATGCAGGTTTTTGAAGTTTTCAAGTCCTGATGTTTTTCTGTTGTTTTAACAATAACAATAAAATTCTATTGCAGAGGAAGCTACTGATCTGATTTATTTTGGAAGGTCTTCTAAGCGGACATCTCTCTCAAGAATGATTGGACGCTATGGCAATGGACTTAAATCGTAAGGGTGTTTTCTAAATCCTAGTGTCTTGATTGTCTCTGTCTCTGCCTCAGTATTTTTTTTTTTTTTTACCTATGATCCTTAACACACAAACTAAATGGAATAATGGAATATAATCCTAGAAAAATCAGTGTTCTATTTGGTCATCTAACAATCTCAATATTTAACTCAGTATTGTTCCTAATAGCGCATACTGAAGCTCCTGATGGTTCTAGTTGTCCAGTTATTTCTAATGTATATTTCAAAAGTGAATATATTCACCATATTGCCCTCTGCTGTCTCTTTTTCTGTAAAGGGAGGGAGAGTTTAGGGGAGAATTCCAGCCATTTTTAGGCCAGATTCTTGCTAGAGCAAGGAGGCAAAAATGGTACCTCCTGGTGCTAGCCTGGCCCTGTGTGTCCTAGAGAGGAGTCTGTCTCCTGACAGAGGACAGAGGATAGACTGCCTCTTCTTAGTGGTTCCACTGGGCAAAGGCAGCAATATTTGCTGCTGAAGGATCTCCACCAAAAGAAACTACTTGAGGGATATTCTGGCATTGAAGCCCAGTTTTGGTGTAGCTGGCTGACAGAAAGACCTTAGCAGAGAGCAGCTGATGGAGACCTGCCACCATGTCTAAAATTACTTAAACTTTGGTATATATTTGTTTCCCTGTACAGCTGCTTTGATGCAACATTAAGCAGCACTGTGTATCCTTTAAAATATGTTGATCACTGATCCATGGCTTGTAATAGTTGTGTGACTCTGTGTGTGTTTTGCAACCAGTAGCATAAACCCACAACTTTTTACTATTAGTTTTGTGCACACTGTCAACATGATGTGTGGTTATCTCATTTTGGCTGAGGAGGGTTAGATGAGGAAAGGAGTCCCTTAAGGTTTAGGCACTCCCTCTTCCCAAGAGCTGCTTTTTCCTTGTTCCAAACTCCCATTGCCAGGAGTAGAAATGTAATTTGAACATGCTAGAACAGGGCCATCAGGCCAATTAATGATATGTTCTGTCTGTGTTACTTAAAGTAAATTAACATCCTGACAAAAATCTATCTGAGAGTAATTGACATCTTCTGTATCTTTACTATAGTGGATCTATGCGAATAGGGAAAGACTTCATATTATTCACAAAGAAAGAAGATACAATGACATGTGTTCTCTTCTCTCAAACATTCTGTGAGACAGAAGGCCTTAATGAGGTATCATTTTTTTTATATTTATTTTTTTGCTTTGTTTGTAAATAGTTTCAAATAGACCCTAGGCAAGACTTTGAAGTGCTTAGGTCTCATTGAAATTCAATGGAATTTAGCCTCCTAAACTGGATGGTATTTTTCTAAAGTGTCTTCTGCAATTGCTCTGAATGTTATATATTGTGCTGTAAAGCATTGCTTGTTAAAAATAAATGAAACTTCTCATTTTTCATTAGAAATATTGTTTATGAAATACAGAGATGACTGTTAATGTAGGGAAAAAGTTGTCCAAGGCTGCTTTGTTTTGGGTTTTTTAGGTTTTTGTTTTTGTAGGAAAGGTGAAGCAGAGTTTTATCACGCAGTATGCTCTGCTGACATCTGAAGGATAAGCATAGATCAAAACTGGTACTGTACTTCAATCTGTTGGCTTCACCTTAATTACAGTCGACAAACTATATTCTTTGGACCCTTCCTGTGAGCTCTGATGTCAGATGGTGACCTGGTAGGGCCTATGAGAATCTTCTTTCTTTAGCAACTCCTTCCTATCTCTCAAAATGGACTAGATGGGATTTGGAAGCAGCCACGTGTAGCCTTCCTTCCTGTAACTGTGATTGGCCGACTGCTTGTACAGCAAAGCAACTTTAAGGAAAAACTACTAATTAAGGTGACTAAGAAGGAGGTATGATGTTACACCCCAAAGGTTTGTGGGGCGAAGAACAAGGTGAAGCTCAGGAACATGAAGAGCAAGGGATAGGACTGAAAACGAAAATAAGAAAAAGGAGAGCTCAGTCAAAGAAAGGAACAAGAAATGGAAAATGCAGCAAGAACTATCTACGTGGTATCGTAATAGGACATCTACTTGTAAAACAACATCTGGAGACTGTAAAGGCTACAGCTACGCTACAGGCTATGGATGTGATTCCCCTGTTCACTTACACGTGTGTGCGCTAGCTTCACAAGTATAAATGGCAGTGTAGCCACAATAGCATGGGTAGCAGCACCAGAGGCACGGCTGAGTCATGCTGAGTACAAACTTGCTCAAATGGGTGAGTATGTACTCATCACAGCTCAGCTGTGGCTCTGGTGTGACTAGCTGTGCTACCGCAGCTACACTGCTATTTATACTCATGCTATCTCTCATCAAGCTAGCACAAGTATGTGTACGCGAACAGGGAAATCACACCACTGGTTTCTAGTGTAGACAAAGCCTAATGCCATGTGAACGCCAGGGGCATCTACTGGTGTAGATGTACTCAGGGCTGGCCTTACCATGAGGTGAACTGAGGCAGCTTCCTCAGGTGCCAGACTGTGTGGGGGTTCACTAGGACCCAGAGTGTAGAAAATTGTTTCTGCTGCTAGTGCATATGTATTCTCTCTGCTCTAGATGCACAGAGATGGTGGAGTGCTGTGCTGGAGGAAGGAGGGCACAAGAGACATAGCAGGCAGGCAGGAGAAAAGGTGAGAGGGAATAACAGAAAGCAGCAGGAGCTGCAGGGAGAGAGAGGATGAGAAGCCTCTTATGTACCTCTCTGGAACCCCCAGGAGCCTGGACTGATTAACACCAGCTTCTCAGGGAGCTTCCTGTTTCCTGCTGCTTCTATGAACCCACTTGAGGATAACAGGCAGTCAACTGAAGTGATAGGAGCCAGTTAGGCCCTTAAGACGCTGATATCTTCCCTCACTCAGGCCCTGCTACCAGCCTGCTCCTTTGTCCCCTTCAGCTGAGTGTTGAGAGCCACTATAGCTAGCACAGAACAGCAGTCATGAGTGAAAGAAGAAAATGACCCTCTGAGTCAGCATTCAGAAAAAGAAAGAAAGCAAAGGAAGCTTTTCTGTCTAAGTAGGAAGGAGCTCTCCTGAGGTACATAGACACAAATGTTCACGGTGAGCCTTCTGGCCCCAGTGAGGATGTGAGTGGTGAGGAGATGCTTGATCTTCAGTTACTCAAAGTCAGTGACATGGTCAGCTACTGGCAGCATCCATATTCTCACTCAAATGAATTTACATGCAACATTCCTTGAAGAAAAGTGTTAGATTCAGAGAAGAGTGTGTGGAGACAAAGAACAGCTGCTGCAGATTTAATTCTTAGTCTAGATGATCCAGGACTGTGGATCCACTTGAGCAGTAACCTGAGGGCCTTCCTTGTCGTGCATGGGCCACAGAAGGAAAACTCATGTCCCCCAAAGACAATGAAAACAGAAAGTTTTCCATCCAACACATTAACTGGCAGAAATCCCCATGGTGAAATAGTGGAGAGGCCATGCTTATGTCCTCAAAACCCAGAATGCTGCATACTGTGTTTACATGCAAACCCTTTCGGTCTGATGTCCAGTCCATCATTGGGTTTCTGACAGGGACAATGACTGGAAGAATCTGGCTGAAAATCTGGCATGCCATGAGAAGGCAGCAGATCAACAGAGAGCATTCACAAGGCGGAAAGAAGCTTGAGATCGACTAAGGTTAAAGGCCACCATAGATGTTCAGCATCAAGAGAAGATTGTGTTCGAGCTCTTTAACTGGCAATGTTGAATAAGGCTCATTGCCATTGTGAGAATGCTTGCTACCCAAAACCTAGCACTGTGTGGCACTTCAGATCAGCTGTATGTGCCAAACATTGGAAACTTCCTTAAAATTGTGGAGCTGATGGCTGAGTTTGATGCTATACTCCAGGAACATCTAAGAAGAGTCACCACCCAAGAAATGTATACATACCACTACCTTGGAAAAACAATTCAAAATGAGATCATACAGTTACTGGCAACAAAAGTTAAACAGAAGATTGTGGCAGATCTGAAGTCAACAAGATAAGACTCAATTATTCTGGACTGTACACCTGACATCAGCCATATGGAACTGTAACAGGGTGCTGGCTAGGAGATTCAAGCCAGGCCTCTGTTAGCCCAGCTCTCCTTAAAAGGGGGATTAGTTAGGACTGGCCCTAATCACCTCAGGGGATGCACCTGCGGGCCAAAGTGGCCAGCCTGCTATATAAAGCTGTCTGGGAGGAAGCAGAGGGGAGAGACAGGAAAGGGAGGAGCAAGGAGCTCTAGATCCCTGCTGGCAGGAGAAGTTAGCAGTCTCTCAGGGTGTTGGTCTGAAAGATATATAAATAGTAGGTGGTGGGGATAGGCATGAACAATAAAAGAGCACTGGAGCATGTACTTTGGAGCTGTTTCTGACTGAGTTTGTGGAGGGGCTGGGAAAAGGCACCACTACAGGAACAAATGACTTTAATGGTGCGTTTTGTAGCAACAGAACCTAGTGAAAATGTCCCTTCAATGGTGACTGTCAGAGAGCATTTTCTGCAATTCATTGACTTTGATGATACTACAGGAGCTGGTATGACAAACGTGCTTCTTAAAAAGCTGGAAGGTACGTGAATTGCGATAGTTGACTTGAAGGGCCAGGGCTACGATAATGGTGCCAACACGAGAGGAGAGAACGGAGGAATGCAGCCATGGATCCGAGAGTTAAACCCTCAAGCTTTTTTTGTCCCGTGCAGTTCTCATTCATTGAACTTGGTGGTCAGTGATGCAGCATCAGCTTCTAGTGAGGCTGCTGAATTTTTTAATGAAATTCAAAGCATCTGTGGATTTTTCTCTGCATCAACTCATCAATGGCAAATTTTGATGGCAACATCTGGGAACATCCTCTCTGACACTGAAACCACTGAGTACCACACAATGGGAAAGTTGAGTAGAGGCAATAAAGCCTATCAAACACCAAATTGGGAAGAAAATGATGCCATAGTTGTCATTATGGAGGATAATGCTATGACAGGAACTGTTGGTGGGAGAACAGTGGCAGAGGGAAACGGAATCACCAGAAACACACATAACTTCAGATTTCTGTGTGGCTTAGTGTTGTGCCATGACATACTGAAATAAATGTTGTAAGCAAGAGACTTCAAGGTGTTGACCTTGATATATCTGGAGCTATGGAACAACTAGACAAAGCAAAGTCATACCTACAGTCTTATCGGTTAGATGAGAGATTTCATAATGTTCTGAAGAGTGCGCACAAGTTGGCAGAGGAACTTCACACTGAAGCTATGTTCCCACCCATTCAAGAATACAAGAGTCACCGAAGAAGAAGACTTTTTGATTATGAGGCATGGGATAATCCTATGAGAGACCCCAAACAACAACTCAAAGCTGAATTCTTTAACCAGGTGCTAGATTGTGCAATACGGTCAGTTGAAGTTTCATGCAGCTCAAGGAACACGGTAGTATATTTTGAGATGTTCTATGATATTCCAAAACTCCTCACTATACTTGAAGACCTTCACCAACAATGCAGGGCACTGAAGACAATGTTGACACATGATGACCTGCGATATTGATGTGAATGATTTAGGTGATGAACTGAAAGTCCTTTCAAGATACATTTCAGCAGGATCAACCCCAAAGGCTGTTCTGGAATATATGTGCTCGAATAAGATGACCACCCTCTTTCCAAATGCTTTTGTTGCTCTATGCATACTTCTAACACTTCCTGTAACAGTTGCCAGTGGAGAACGCGGCTTCTCCAAGCTGAAGTTAATAAAAACACATCTATGTGCCACAATGACACAGGAGAGACTGGTCAGCCCTGCAACCATCCCAGTAGAGCATTAGCTGACCCAGAGTGTGGACCTTCAGGAAGCAGTTCAAATCTTTGCAACCAAGAAGGCATGGAAAGCACCACTTTGATTATTCAAACAGATAAAAATGCCAGTGTTTGCTATGCAGATAAGTAAAGTTACATTTGCTGTTCAGGCATTTGAAAGTTAAGTGTTTGTTTAAAATTTTTGAACAAGGCATTTTAAGTTATTTGTTCTCCTTTATTAGGGTAGGTAGCAGAGCAATACCATGAGAGGAGTAGAACAGGAAGAAGGCAGAATTGAGACCTTTCAAAGTTTTGGCCCAAGTAAGGGAAGGGGCATGGGGGCATCATTTGAGCTCCCTGCCTCAGATGCCAAAATGTTGTGGGCCGGCCCTGGATATACTATACCAGCAAAACACTACTCTTGTGGGCAAAACAGTGTTTTCAACCGGTACAGTGAAACCACCACCATCCCATGAGAGAAACACTTGCCTGAAGTTTGTCAGTGGGATACACTGACAAATTACCCTTCTTGCCCTTAAGTTGGGCTTAACCCTGGAGCTTATGAGAATGGGGAAGTAATAAATGGGCCCCTCTCTCTCCTTTTCTTTTGCGAGGAGAGGAAAAGGGGAAAAAACAGGTTTATACTTTCTTAGAGCTCTGCTCTCTTGCACCAGAGGGAATTTTTATGTCCCTAGCTAGCTGAGAATAGTTCCCTTTGTGTTTAAAATGAAACATTCCATTGGAAATGTTTGAAGTTCAGAAATCTGCAAAAGGAGACATTCTGATATCCCCGTGAATCTGGCACAACTGTCATGTAAACCCTCAACCGTCCCACCCTATATTGACACACACTCTGTACTGTATATGAAGATGAAGAGCTATTGTAAATATGACCATGGATAGCCGTGATAGGTGGCTCTATATGTGTAATGTTGCCTTATTAGTATTTGTAAAAGCAACTAGCTGCTAAACAAAATGTGAGGTAAAAGATGTGTGAATGTTTGAGATTGTGGTGTATGCTGATCTTTGTACTTCAAGTACAGTATAGTTTCTCGTAATAGAAATGGGCTCTTCTTGACTAAAGGAAAATAATTGGATTTTCCAATGACTGTTTGTTTAGTCCATGCTTTTTTAGCCTTGTAAAGCAACTTCATTGTTACATGTGTTCTAGATCCCTGTGAGGTAGGGTATTATATTAGCTGCATCTGATGCACAGAGACTTTGTTTATTGCCCAAGGTCATGCATGAAATCTGTGGTGCAGAAGAGAATTGAACCCAGTTTTCCAGAATCCCAGGCTAGTACTTTAAAACAGCTGTACTGTCCTTCCCGTCTAGGTTCCAAGACTGGTTTCCATAGCTAGACATTGATGTTTGCCTCTAAAATAATCCTTATTGCCAGGGCCTGAGAGTTTATTCTGTAGAAATTGTTGACTTGTGATACATTATGGGATTGTGTAAATCCCAGGTCGGGAAATAAAGAATCAAACCTAATTTTTATCAGATTTGCTCTGTGGTTTTGGTTTTTTGTAGCAAGGATTGATTTAATTTAGTAGCTTTCTGTATCTTAGCTGTGTAAACCTGTTTATCTTAAAAATAATTTTAGCATTATAATTTTTCCACAAAATAATTAAAAATAAAAGGACAGCAACAATCAAAAATTTCACCTTAGTCTTTAATTGTTTAATATGTAATTGTCCCTAAAATATATTTTTCATAACGTTTTTTGCAGATGATAGTCCCAATAGCCTCATGGTCGTCAAGTACTAGAAAACCTGTCATAGATGATCTTGAGAAATTCACTGTACAGATGTCTATCATCTTTAAATACTCCCCTTTCACGAGTGAAACTGAATTGCTGCAGCAATTTGACACGATCTATGGGAGAAGTGGTAAGCTTTGCCAAACAATGCAATTTTCATGTAAACAATTATTTAAAATACAGAAATACTGATATATCATTAGAGAAGCAATGAGCTTTTAACTCTTAGGGAGAAGGTCAATTACTGAAATTCTAAATTAGTCAAACCTTCTTAATAAGAAGAAAATAAAAGGATTGGGGTATTAACCTTACACCCTGGTTTCTATTATAAAGAGAATAAAATGTTCTACTTGAATGTCAAAATGGAAACGTTTATTGGGGGGGAAATCTAGAAAGAATTCTGAAATTCTCCATGCACTTTGGTCCAGACTACTTAGATTTCCTCTCCAGTAGTTGTTCTTATTTGACTGGCCTCTTCTCTCTTTTCATGCAGTGTAATGCTTAATGCAAGAGCCTTGTCCTCTGCATCACCTTCCATCTGGAAGAGCCTCTCTCTCACTCTACATCTCTTTTCATAGTTCCTAAGAAAATGTCTGTTTTCTCCTTCAGTCTTATCTCTGAATTCTCCCTCTCTCTTATATCACTCTGGCTGTATGAATCTTAGGCCTTGTCTAGATACAGAGTTAGTGTGCAGCTGGGGTGTAAGTCTATGGTGCATTAACTGGCAATGTGGAGCCTGCTAGTATGCCTTAAAATTCCCTAATGCGCTTTGACCTTCTGCTGTTCGAAACTTTTATATCCCAACTTGCTGTGCACTAACTGTATCTAGACAAGCTCTCAGTGTCCATAAACTCAGTTTGTATCAGACACGATACAATAAGTTGTACATACATATTTCCATGGTTTTTGTTTTAAACAGGCCACAAAAATTGCAGCTCTTATTCTAATACTGTATATATTAATTAGACAGGCTAGACTGACAAGATTAAAAAGTGCAGAAGCGCCTGAAAAGGATCTTTTTAAAATATTCAAATAGTTGCCTTTAAAAGATGTATATTTTCTCTCTCCAGGCACTTTCATTGTTGTTTACAATGTAAAGCTTATGCTCAGTGGAGAGCCAGAGCTAGATATTAGAACTGACAGTGTGGATATTCAGATTGCTGGTCTTCTTGATAAGTGAGTGGCATAATTACGTTACTGGAGCAAAGATTTGGATGAATATCTGTAATCAATAGTACATGATTACATACACCAGTAGAAGTATTTTACTGGGGAACTGTCAATTGATTAGGAACTGAAAAACAGCATGGATATGTTGTCATTCAAAAGTAATGCAGAAATGCCTTTCTTTGACTGGGGGGTAGCAGGGTAACATAGGATCAAAAGGCAAATATGGCATGGTTGCCCAGTTGTGCAAATGACCTTTTTCACTCACTAATAAAACTGGGTAAACCATGAAGATGAGAAATTGTACAACATATAAACATTCACTGCTCCCTGTGCTGTTTGTAACAAATGGATTGTATGCTCTGATACCTCAGATGCCCCATTGTGATCAATGTTGAGGAATTGCCAGCCAATATTAGGAGCAAGTAAGAAAGTGAGTGCAGTTCTTTAAATGAGAGGCATAATGTACCAGTTGGATTTAGATGACACTTGATTTAGTATATCATCTTTTCAAAGCATTCTGGGTATTGGGCCCTCAGGGAGGTGGCCACAGTTTATTTCTGTAGGGGACTCACTAAGCCAACAGGTCTCCGCTTCTCTTCACATCTATTGTCATTTTAAGAAAGGGATGATAAAACTTTCTGGTTCTTCTCTTCCTTCCCTTCCACTTCCCCCTTCACTTTGCACCTGGCCTACGGCAACCCCTGCAAAGAGATTCTTAGAAAATACCAGAGTAAAAACTTCATAGTAATGGGATTCTGTTGTAAAGAAGCCTAAGCAAGTTAAAAGCCCAACTCCCATTGAATTCCCAATTGAACTCTCCCTCCCTTCGTGAAAGCAATGGCAGACAATCGTTTCACGCCTTTTTTCCTGGGCTATCTGTGCAGATGCCATACCACGGCAAGCATGGAGCCTCTGTCCTTCATGCCCTTGGAGACTTTTTCAAATGTTTTGGCATTTCGCTTACTGGAGTTCAGCTAGCACAGATTCGTCTCCCCATGCAGCAATCAGATCCCGTACCTCCTATCTGGTCCATGCTGGAGCTCTTTTGCAATTCTGGGACTCCATGGTCACTTGTGCTGATCAGCTCGCAATGCTGGCCAAACAGAAAATGAAATTCAAAAGTTTGCAGGACTTTTCCTGTCTACCTGGCCAGTGAGTTGAGAGTGCTGTCCAGAGTGGTCACAGTGGAACACTCTAGGATAGCTCCCGGAGGCCAATACCATCGAATTGCATCCACGCTTCCCCAAATTTGACCCGGCAAGGCCAATTTCAGCGCTAATCCCCTCATCGGAGGTGGAGTAAAGAAATTGATTTTAAGAGCCCTTTAAGTTGAAAAAAAGGGCTTTGTTGTGTGGACGGGTGCAGGGTTAAATCCAGGTAACACTGCTAAATTTGACCTAAAATCAAAGTGTAGACCAGGCCTAAGTGAGTGCACATTTAAATTAAAATGAGCAATTTAATGTAATATGTATTTTTCAGATGGGACAGTAAAGAGAAGGGACAATAACAAAAAAATTAGAAGAGAGGGAGAAATAATGGGCTGAGGAAGAGAGAAAAGGGATCTGGAGGGAAATGAAATATGTGGAAAACTAAAGAGGTTAGGAATAGAGGTTGTGAAAAAAAGAATCTCAAGGAAAATGTTTGAGTTGGTGCCATTATCTGAGCACTTTCATAGTACTACTGTGAATAACCCTTAGTTCTGTACCAGTAACATAATAGATAAATGATGGCTGCCTAAGCATGTTTGCTCAAGCATCCTATGGGGACAATCCCTAATGCTGTGTGAAGGAAGCAGACAGAACTTGGCTGCAAGCAGCAGAGAGCACAAAGTGCAGGGCTAATGAATCAGCAGGCTCTCTGGCCTGGAGTGGAACTTTCTGTAAGTGGGGACAGATGATTAAAAATGTCAGCAGTACTTGTCACTGTTGAGGGGTGGAGGTTGTTGGGTCTGTGCAGGGCATGCTTTCTTATAACATCTTCTTTTGGCTGAAATATGGCATTGCCTCAATCACATTAGTATTTTAAACAAACAATATGTTTTGCTGTACTAGAGAAATCACCAGAACAAGTCATCCTTCCCTAGTCCTTGGGCTGCTTCACCAATGATTTCTTCCCCACTCCGCATGCACTCAGATTCTGCAACTTCCCCTCCCCTTTGGTAAGACAGGGAGCTTGTCTTCTGACTGGCCTCCTCCCACTGCCTGCATTACTGAGTATAGAGCCCAAAGATATTGGCTGGAAAGTCTCTTGTTCATTCTACAGTTTCAGGAGGCTGGGGGCCTAGAGAGCCCACTAGTGTGAGAGTTCTCCAGAGTCTTCAGCCAGGAAACCAGGAAAGGAAGGAGAGCTAAAGAGGCAAGATGGGGCTGGAAGAGCAGAGTTACCCAGCAGGGCTCTCTGCTATGGAGCCCAGCTCATCAGACTGAACTCGTCTCACATTTCCATATCTCTTCCTTGTCTGCAAAGCACCATAGATATTTGTATCCTAATACAGTGGGAAAGCTAGATTCCCAGGTTTGAGTAAGTTTAGCTTCTTGCACGGTAATGTCTTAAGCCTGAAGCTGTGCGGCATTAAATCTCACTGTTAGTGAGATTTTCATACTATATGTCAACAGCATCCCAGTATAAAACTAGTTTCTAGCCAAATCAAGAACTGTACCATAGTTGTTAGTGCCATCAGCTGAAACCCAGTGCACAAATCGGAGTTTATTTGCAAGGTTCTGACAAACTTACTCTGGAGAAAACCTTCAAAAATCTTTTAATACCTACAGAGAGCACTGTGGGGATCCAGCACATTTTAGTTTAATGAGTCTGGGGTGGGCATGTTGTATTAGGCTATTATGCATCTAATTTTTCCATGTAGTAGAGTTCACGCTTTGTGGTCTTGCTTACATACTGAATATTTCAGCCTTCCAGAACGATGGTCACTCAGAGCCTATACAGCTATATTGTATTTTGACCCACATATGAGGATATTCATTCAAGCTGAGAAAGTAGAAACTAAGCACTTGCCTTACTGCTTTTACAGACCCAGGTGAGTAAGCTTCCATTGCTATTACACTCTTAAATACTTTAATTTTCAAACCAGTGCACTTGAAAGCCTAAATAGCCTTTTTGTCATGGTGGAAAATTGATTTTGATGGGAATGTGACTTATAATTTAAACAAAGTTCAGATCACATTGGCAGGCAGGTCTGCTAAAGTGTAATTATCTGTGACAAATGCTTGGCAATTACCTCGACCCAGGGCAAAGAACATGCTACATAAGATTATCAACTAAAAACAGATTTTTGTTTTCACTTCGGTGCATCAAAGTTCTTCTGTTCTTGTTCGAAAGATGCAATATAAGATTATAGGTCACTTATGCGGTTTATTTGTAATGACCCTCTAATTCTGTATGATAGTTTTATATGGGGTTGCTTCTATAGTAAATCTAACTGAGCCCAGTTAGTGCACTGATCATATTCTAGGGTGACCAGATGAGAGGAGGAAAATATTGGGACACATGGGGGGGAGCCGCTAGCGGAGCAAAAAGAAAAGCCGAGTGTTGCCAGCGGGACGTGGGACAAATGCCTAAATATTGGGATGGTCCCAATTTTATTGGGACATGTGGTCACCCTATCATATTCCCACTATAGTTAGGGGCCCAACTCCTTCTGAAGTCAGTGGCAATGCTCTTACTGAGTGTACAAACCAAAGTGATCGGTTACCTAGTAGCAAAATTTTTAACATCTTTATGGAAGTTAAAAACGGCTTTCATTGTGGGTATAGCTATGTGGTTGGTTAGCTGGTGTGTAGTCTGCAACAGTGATGCTAATACAAAAAACTAGCAGAAGCATAACAGTGTAGTTGGGGGCTTAGACACTGCCATCCTGTTAAAATAGGCTTGTATTTTAATATCTAACATGAGATTTTTCAAACCACATGCGTAGGGTTTCCAAACAGTAGAAAGATTAGTATACACAAATCTTGGGGTTTTCTAGTGTCGCACAGTGAGATTTCTAAAGTGCACTAAGGTGTTGCACATTAATTGATCCATGGGAACCCTGGTGGTGATCTTTAAAGTAGTACTTTTTGATACCCTACATCTTGAGGAGCCTTTAGTGTTCACCAGCTGGGTCTCCATGGACCAATTAGTGTGTAAAATGTTATTGTGCTTTAGAAATCACAGCCCCATAGAGTGCAGGACCCTACCGATGCCCTTAGTTTTCATCCTGTGATTACCATGGGCTGGGACAAGAAAAATTTATGGCTGAAAGCACAATCAAATAGTTTCACCGAATGTAAACTAAGAGGCAAATGTTGTGACCAGGAAGACAGATAAGAGGCATATTTTAGAACTTGGAACTAAAATATGTAGGTTATTACTTGGTGCCCAATTGAATGTTTAGAGAAGTGCTCAATGTTGGTCTAAATTTGTTCCTATTGAAATATGAGATTTTCTTAAAAGAGAACAGAGTTTGGCCAACATGGACTAAATTTTGAAAATCCCACTGTACATGTTGTTGTCAAGCATCCTAGGATCACTTCAGGGGGAGTTGTCATGTATTCTATCTGGCATCACCACAACTGGATATTATGAAAGTTACATCTGTTTTCAAATCTGAGTATCATTTATAGACATATTGTATATCATGCTATGTAAATATGTACATATAACTCTATATAGCAATCAGACTCGAAAGCACCACATATCTACTGCATAATTTAAATAATGTTCTGACCACTGACCAAAAGGAAAATGTCAAATCAGTGACTCTAGCTTCTACAATTTATACTTCTCAAACTACAGATCATAAACTCGTGGCTTTTCTTCACTGACCATAGCTTACTTAAAGATTCTTTAATGCCCTAGCTTTTCCTCAGTCGAAGATCACTCTAGCTTTACCCGTCTCTGTTTTATCACCCTGTTGGGCCTGCTCTAGGGCTTTCCTGGAGCAGCTGACCTTTCTTAACCTTGTTAAGGGACTTGGATTTACGATAATAGTTCTCGGTTCCAAAGCCACTAGCTCTTTTCCAAATACTGAATACAGCTCATTCTAATTGTGAACTTTATTCTGTGCTTAATAGATTAATAATAGAGGAGAGACAGAGCCTGCACTGTAGAGAGCGCAAATCAAAGGTAGAAACGGTTCAGTCACACAATACAATCAAATTAATTACCTCTCCAAAGAGCTGGGGATGTGTTTGTAAAAAAATTAAACTGGGTTAGATACTGCATATGTTGGTGGATCACAGAGTTTCATGGGAAAGCAACAAATGGAAGGATTTGAATGAGGCACAATTGAAAGGGGAGATTCAGAGCGCAAAGGGCGGGCATCTTGTAAAAATATTTGGTAAGTTAGAGAAGGATACCAAAGGAGTGCAAAGACGAGTGGCGCGGGATGAATGTAGACCAAAGTATTAAGGGGAATAGTAGGAAACAAGCTGACATGTAACCCAGTGGAATCATTCAATTTCTGACCCAAACTGTTGTCTAGTGTTGCTGTGTGGTGTTTCATAATTGCCACATTACAGCTGAGAGGTGGCTGCCCGTTAAGTGGCGTGTCAAATAATCCTTTTGTGTAGTTTTTCAGGTTAAACTGGAAAATACTCTGAGTTAAAAGTGATTATATAACTGTAAGGTCACTATTCTGTTGGCCTGGATATAATTTATAGCAGCAGATACCCCAGTAAGTAAGCAAACTATTGTTCTATAACTTGCCCTCTCCCCCTCTCCCCAAGACAGTGCTCAGAATCCTGCTGGCATGTCTCAATATATGCCACTTAGTGACTGAAGCTTAGGATAAATTCAGTGTTCATGTTTTTGCAGTAGAGTAATAGTCCTCATATCATGCTAAGTGTTAAAATCAATTTTGCAGCACCAAAAATATCATTTCTTCTGAAAATAACTGATGTGAATATCCCAATAATTGTAGAAGTGCATGCTCTAGGTGAAATACTCACTATTTCAGTCACTTTCAATATCTGTTCTATTTTAATCTCCTATGTATTTTTCTCACTCAGTTTGTGTGGCCCTCTTTATCTGATCACTTTTGAATATTGAGCCTGTTATCCTGGTTCTCAGTTATTTTTAATGGACTGTGTTGAGACTTTAGTTCTATATTAAGTACAAAGTGTCAGTTTCTTTTAACATATTGTATCTGCTCTTGCTCACTTGTACAGTGAAATGAGAATCCTTTGAGCCATTACGTTGTACTGTCAATTTGTTCCGAATTGAGAACTTGATGTTAGAATGTAATGAGTTCTTCAGGATTCCTTATTATAGATCCATCTTTCAACAAGGAGTCCTCCCGCAAAACTACAAAATTGGTCTCTGCCACCAGCTTCCCCTTTATCCCGCAAGGCCAGCGGCGGGCCGGCCCCCCAATGGCCACAAGTTTGTGTTGCTAAGAGCAACACAGAGGCAGGAGCTTAAGAACCCACCTAGGGCACCATAAATCCTAAGGACGGCCTTAGTGGCAGCAAAGGTTCCCTTTCCTCCACAGAGGGACCCTGCCCTATTTACCTCGACAGCCAGAGTACAACAGCTTGGGTGGTTGGTGTAGAGCTGGAAATCTGCTCTTGCCACACACAGTGCTGTATGGAGTTTTTTTTAGTGGAGCACCAGAGAGATTGAGGTGTGAACTAACTTGCCTTTGAAAGGAATGAAATGCCATCCATCTCAAATCTATTGTTTGCAGTCTGTATCTGCAGACTCATGCAGATGTCACAAGATTGGTTATACTGGGATCATATTTTCAAGCTTTTCATCTCACCCATGAAGGTTAAGAACTTACTCTTTATTTTTAATGAAAACATACATTCTAGTATAATCTTGATTCCAGGAGAAGAGGTCCTCAGCACAGGCATGTAATGCCTATTGTTTAATCCAGCCCTGCCCTGACTACTATATAAGGTTGTATAGAGAATCATAGAAGAAGGGAGCTGGAAGGTGAGGTCATCAAGGCTAGGCCCCTATGCTGTGGCAGGACCAAGGAAACCTAGACCATCCCCGACTGAAGTTTATCTCATCTGTTATTAAAAAATCACCAATAATGGGGATTCTGCAATTTTCCTTGGAAGTCTATTCCAGAGCTTAACTATCCTTATATTTGAAAGTTTTCTTTCTTTCTTTTTTTTTTTTTTATTTTTTTCAAATATCTAACCGAAACCTCCCTTGGTACAGATTAAGCTCATTACTTCTGGTCCTACCTTAAGCAGACATGGAGAACAATGGATCACCATTCTCTTTAGAGCAGCACTTAACATATTTAAAGACCATTATCATGTCTTTGATCCATTTTTTCCTCAAGACTAAACATGTCCAGTTTTTTAACCTTTAACCTGTAGGTCAGGTTTTTTAAACATTTTCACTTGTATTGGATTCTTTTAGGCTCCAGTTTGGCCACATCTTTCCTAAAGTGTGCAGTCCGGAATTGGAAACTTGATGGTCTATAGTTGACTCCCTACCATGATGTCACTAGTAATTTTCCCCTTTTTATCTTTATCTAGACACTTTCGACTGGTTTGCCTTTCACTCCCTCTGGACCTCAAAACAATTGTGTATATTCTTGATGTATAATGTAACACCTTCCACTGATCCCCACTTGTCTTTCTGAACCAGCTGTACCCCCTCTATCAATATTCCAGACATGATATTTATCCCGCAAAGTTGGATAAAGGGGATAAAGGGGAAGCTGGTGGCAGAGACTAATTTTGCAGTTTATCCCCTTCCCAAAATAATTTCTGCTTCCTCAGTTTATGACTGGCTTTAAGTAGAAGTCAAGGAAAGCTGCTTGGGTAATTCCAGAAAATGCTGGCTCTGTAGTCCATATATTGGTCCTATGTCCTTTCTCAGTAGTGGAGATGAAGAGGGAGCAAGCATATTAATCACATTGACCAACTTGAAGTGGTGCAAATGGAGCCTTAATCCAGTCTGAAAGCAACGGAGGCCATGCCTCAGTCCTCAGCTGCTAATTCCTTGTTGCTTTATACTTAGTGCTAAACTTAGAGAGAACAAAAATTAAGTGCTACAGAAGTGCTATGGGCGGGAGAGAACAGAATATAAGTGATCCAGAAGCCTGGGCTCACACCTCTCCTGAGGTAGACATTACTTCTTTTCAGGCCGCCTCCTTGCCAGTCGGCTTTCCCCAAATGTGGACACCCAATGTCTGACTTTCCATTCTGATGAGGTTCCTTGGGAGGAACTGTTGCTCCACTCTAACTCAGAACTACATTCTGACAGCTTCTTGTGCTCTCCAGCATGACTCATTTCTTTCTATGGCATTTCATCTATCACCCAACAATCTGGGAAGACAGGGTTTTGATCAGGCCAGCTCTGTGGCCTCACAAACTTGTGTGGGGAATAACTGGCCACATTTCATCCTGGAATTTTCTGTATAAGGATTTTCGTTCTCTGCCAGTGAGAAGTGCCTTCAGTAATTTTCTCACCAAAGGGTGCTTTGTATGGGACTATATAGTTCATTTTCCCCTAATGCATTTCTGCCTGGTAATTTCTGCTTCCTGCCAGTCATTATTAAAACCCACCCAAACTCCATATGTTTTAAATTCCCTGATTCTTAGGGCTTTCATGGATGGAATTGCCTGTGTTCTGCAGTACAATAATGAATCCTGTAGCTAGTGGGACGCATGCATTTTTATGTCATGGGTTAACAGTTTGCACATCTGATCCCTTGCTTTCACTTGATCCACAGAACTCTTGAGGGAAAGCCAGGTTAGACGAGGACACAGGCTCTTCTTACAGTTAATTGTTGGCTCATATATTTGTCTTCTTGACTTCAGTGAGCTTATGGAAACTTCCACTTTCCCTCCACACCCTCAGCCATGTAACCTCTCTGTTTATTTTTTTCCAGATAAAACTGAAATGGAAAAGGGTTCTTAGATATTAAAAGTGATTTAACATGCTGGGATATGCTCAGCCAACATCAGAAAAGTGAATTAGTCTCATTACGAAGGCCTGGTGTGCACTTAAAATTTAGATTGACTAGCTAGGGGGACGCAGGATGTGACAATCCATATTCTAGCTATACTGACCTACTCTTCTCCCTCAGTGTAGACACAGTTAGGTCGATGGAAGAATGCTTCTGACCTAATTATCGCTGTTTGGGGCGGGAGACAAAATACATCACTGGAAAAATCCTTTGCGTTACTGAAGAAAGTGTCTACACTATGGCACCACTGCACAGTAGCCATGCCACTGCAGTGCCCATAGTGTAGACAAGCCCGAGGTTGTCTTTAACTAATGATTCTGTGAAAATAACCAGATGAATCATAGAATATCAGAATTGGAAGGGACTTCAGGCGATCATCTAGTCCAACCCCCTGCTCAAGCAGGACCAGTCCCCAGACAGATTTTTGCCCCAGATCCCTAAATGGCCCCCTCAGGAATTGAACTCACAACCCTGGGTTTAGCAGGCCAAGGCTCAAACCACTGAGCTGTCCTTCAATAAGCTCAGACTATAGGGCTGTTTAGTTGTAGTGCAGACTTCCAGGCTCAGTCTGCAGCCTGACCTCTGGGAAACTTTTGCCTCATGGGGTCCTAGAGCCAAGGCTCCAACCTGAGCCCAGAAGTATAACTGCAATTAAACAACCCTGCGAGCCCAAGTCAGCTGGCACAGGCCAGCTCCAGGTGTCTAACTGCAGTGTAGACACACCCCCTACAGTCACATAAAGACATCATAGATATTCTGGATGCAGATGTGAAATTTTTCCTTTAGTCAGTAAAAGTGTGACCCACAGGCCACATCCGACCCACAGGACCCTCCTGCCCAGCCCGTGAGCTCCTGGCCTGGGAGGCTCGCCCCTGACCGCTCCCCTACTGTTACCCCTTCCCCGCAGCCTCAGCTCGCCCCGCCGCCGGCACAATGCTCTGGGTGGCGGGGCTGTCAGCTCCTGAGGCGGCGCACCAGCAGAGCCTGGGCCTGACCTGGTGCTGTATGCTGCACGGTGGCATGACTGCTTGTCCTGCTGCTCTGGGCAGTGCGGCTGTAGTGTTGCCAGCCACTGGTGCTCCAGGCAGCGCAGTAAGAGGGCAGGGAGAGGGGTGGTTGGATAGAGGGCAGAGGAGTTTGGGGTGATGTGCATAGGGGTCAAGGCAGTCAGAGGACGGGGAATGGGGGTTGAATGGGGGTAGTGGTTCCAGGAGGGCAGTCAGGAAGGGGTGGGGGTTGGATAGAGTGGTGGGGGGCAGTCAGGGGCAGGGGTTCTAGGGGTGATCAGGGGACAGGGAGAGGGGTGGTTAGATGGGCAATCATCAGGGGGGTGAGAAGCAGGGCAGGGGGCAGACCACGCCTGGCTTTCTGGGGGTGGTCAGGGGACAGGGAGAGGGGTGGTTAGATGGGCAGTCGTCAGGGGGGTGAGAAGCAGGGCGGGGTGCAGGCCACGCCTGGCTGTTTGGGGAGGCACAACCTCCCCTAACTGGCCCTCCATACAATTTTGGAAACCCGATTTAGCCCTCAGGCCAAAAAGTTTGTCCACCCCTGCTTTAGTGCCATGGATTTCAGAAGTGCATCAGTCAGTCTTTGTTTTGAAAATAATATTACAGAGGTGAGATGAAGTTAGAGGTTCTAAATTGCTTCTGGGAGGTAGTCTATCTACAACTTGTTTAGCACTTATTCGCATATACAGAGTAGCAGTTTTGTGGCAGACCTTGTTGTCATTGGCCACTGAGAAGGTAAATTAATCCAAAGGTAATGTGCATTGTAACATGTACTGCATAACATTTGTTTGCTCCTGTGATTGCTCTGATGTGTGTTGAAAATGCTGTTTGTAATGATTTTGCCATTCTGTCTTAACAGAATGTACCCATACATCACGTCATCGTTTAAAGGCACTGCAATGAAAGAAATAAAGAAGGCAGAAGTGGATATGAAGATTGGTATGCAATATTCTGAATTGGCCATTTTTATTGTACTATAATTTGGCTTTTTATTTCAAAATTGTGGTTTAATTATGCTAGTAGTAAAACTCTTTTGTGAATAGAAATCAATAACCTTTTTGTAGCACTTCATATTTTGATTTACTTAGAAATATTAGGTAAACTCCCATAATTACTCTGTTGCAGTTAAAATATAAAATACAGAAAAAAGCAGTCACAAATTGCCTTGCGAGGTAGGATGGGGAGCTGTAATTCAAGAAAGCAAGGAATCTAAAGAAAAGTAGTGATCTTCCTCCTAAATCCCAGGTCATACTGACATGGTGGGGGGACTCTATCATGGGAAGCTGTGACTCTGAAAAAGATTGTAGGAGTCATGATGAATAATCAGCTGAACATGAGCTCCCAGTGCGACGCTATGGCCAGAAGTGTTAATGCAATCCTTGGACTCATAAAGAGGGGAATCTCAAAGAGGAGTACAGAGGTTATTTTACCTCTGTGTTTGGCACTGGTGCCACTGCTGTTGGAACACTGTGTCCAGTTCTGATGTCCACAATTCAAAAAGGATGTTGATAAATTGGAGAGTGTTCAGAGTGGAGCCATGAGAATGATTAAAGGATTAGATATTATGCTTTATAGTGATAAACTCAGGAGCTCAATCTCTTTTAGCTAACAAAGAGAAGGTTAAAAAGTGAATGGATTACAGTCTACAAGTACCTAAAAGAGGAGCAAATATTTAATAATGGGCTCTTCAATCTAGCAGAGAAAGGTATAACACAATCTGGCAGCTGGAAGTTCAAACTAGACAAATTCATATCAGAAATAAGGCATAACTTTTAATCAGTGAATGTAATTAACCATTGGAGCAAAGGATTCTCCATTGCTGAGAATTTTTAAATCAAGATGGGATGTTTTTTCTAGAAGATAAACTGTAGAAATTATTTTGGTGAGGTTCTCTGGTCTGTTTTCTTCAGGAGGTCAGCGTTGATGATCAGAATGGTCCTTTCTGGCCTTGGAATCTGTGAATCGTCTGTAAATCTAAATTAGTGACTAAGTATGTTAGTACCTCAGGAGGTGCTCACATGGTGCAGTCTCAGTCATTCAGTAAGTGCCCTTTATTCCCACAGATTTCAATGAGACAGAGGATGCTCAGCACCTCACAAATGCATAATCTGAGATTTAAAACATTTAACAGTTCCAGGTTGTCATGGTGTTTACCCAATAAATGTTCTCTTTTTCTGTAGAGCTGGTATTTTATGATGTCTCTAAGCTGTACTTTAAGTAATTGCTTTGCTTATGTTTTCTAGCTGAACAAGCTGTAGAAGAAGCTAAGTGCCAATTAAAGCATTTAGAAGAATCTCTTCTGCATGAGGTCAATGAGGTACTGTAGCAATGATAATATTTCTTAAGCATATTCAGAAATATTGCTTGTTATAGCTCTGCAGCAACCCATGTTTACTGGACACAGGTGTCAGTGTGGAGAATGAACAGTAGTAGCTTTTTTGGAAAGGTACCTAATTTCTTGTTAATATAATTTTTCTAAAAAGAAAAAAGGTAGGAACAGTTGTAATGACAGGTTTTTTAAATGTAGCTTACAAGTAATGTTAAACACCAGGGAGGATAACCAGAACTACTTTTCTGTCAACTACATGTGTACTCTTATTGAGAAGTTTTACAAAGATTAAGTGCCTATTCGTACTGGTCTTGGATTCATTTACATTTCCAAGAAAATATTTTAAGATGCTCCCTCCCCCAGTTGCCTTTAAATGTGATAATGACAGTGCTTATGTATGGAGATATTGTATTCATAAAACTGTAATAATATTGCTCCACCCCTTCATTGGTCCGCCAACCTTCTGTCCCCATGCATGCATGTCGATTTGAATTTTTCATGATTTGCCTGCGAAATGCTGAAGACAAGGCTTGCTCTCAGTAGAAGGGCATATGCCATTTGCAAAACATGTGAAATTGTGGTAGATGGAAGGAGAAGCAAGTGTAGTGATTAATTCTCAAAATCTATTTTAAGGATCCATCACCTGCAGCGTAACTTCTGCTCTCCGTTCAAAAATATTGTAATGATTGTTTCTTTCTCTTATAGAGTGTCACTGAAATCAGTGTTCGTTCTGTTTTGACTGGTCAGAACCACCAATAGATTTTCTCCTGTGTCTTACTCTGCCGTTGGAGATCATTGACTGCTCTAACTTACACTCCATGCCACAGGTGTTTGGGTGCAAAGTGAAACAGACCAGAATCATTGAAGTTTCATTCTGTGGCCTCAGGTGTATGG
>NC_133769.1:171464001-171465747 GCF_003597395.2 Chelonoidis abingdonii | reverse complement strand
TCTAGTAAGGTTTGAAGGCACCTGGGCCAGGTTTATTGTCAAAGAGAAACACAGTCTCCAGCTCCCTGGCATAGAAGCCCAAGGTGCTGCTAAAGTGCTGCTAGCTAGTACATATGTGCTCCCTGACAATGGACTCAGCTCAGTCAGTGGCAGGACTTTCTACTTCCCCCTAGGCCAGATAAAGACATCCATTCAGGGGTGCATTTTTATATAGAGGTACAAACAAGTTACACCTCATTCCTGATGGATTGAGGTGCAACAGGGCCAGCACTACCATTTAGGTGACCTAGGCAATGGCCTAGGGTGCCAGAATTTTTGGGGGTTGCTATTTTGCCTGGGGGGTGGCACGCAGCTCCAGGGGATCTACCTCAGTCATGCCGGCGGACAGTCCGCTGCTGTGGCGGCTCCGGTGGGGCTGCCGCAGTCGTGCCGGTGGACAGTGCGCTGGTCTAAAGGCTCCGGTGGACCTACTGCAGTCATGCCTCTTATGATGCTGCCACAGCAGCGGACCGTCCGCCAGCATGACTGAGGTAGGTCCCCTGGAGCTGCATGGCCCCTCCCCCCGGCAAAATAGCAACCCCCAAAAAATTCTGGCACCCTAGGCCATTGCCTAGGTCACCTAAGATTATCAACTAAAACAAAAATTTTTGTTTTCACTTCAGTGCATCAAAGTGCTTCTGTTCTTGTTCGAAAGATGCAATATAGGATTATAGGTCATTTATGCAGTTTATTTGTAATGACCCTCTAATTCTGTTTGATAGTTTTGTATGGGGTTGCTTCTATAGTAAATCTAACTGAGCCCAGTTAGTGCACTGATCATATCCTAGGATGACCAGATGAGAGGAAGAAAATATTGGGACACATGGGGGGAGCCGCTAGCGGAGCAAAAAGAAAAGCCGAGTGTTGCCAGTGGGACGTGGGACAAATGCCTAAATATTGGGATGGTCCCAATTTTATTGGGACATGTGGTCACCCTATCATATTTCCACTATAGTTAGGGGCCCAACTCCTTCTGAAGTCAGTGGCAATACTCTTACTGAGTGTATAAACCAAAGTGATTGGTTACCTAGTAGCAAAATTTTTAACATCCTTATGGAAAGAAACAACGGCTTTCATTGTGGGTATAGCTATGTGGTTGGTTAGCTGGTGTGTAGTCTGCAACAGTGATGCTAATACAAAAAATTAGCAGAAGCATAACAGCGTAGTTGGGGGCTTAGACACCGCCGTCCTGTTAAAATAGGCTTGTATTTTAATATCTAACATGAGATTTTTCAAACCACATGCGTAGGGTTTCCAAGCAGTAGAAAGATTAGTATACACAAATCTTGGGGTTTTCTAGTGTCGCATGGTGAGATTTCTAAAGTGCACTAAGGTGTTGCACATTAATTGATCCATGGGAACCCTGGTGGTGATCTTTAAAGTAGTACTTTTTGATACCCTACATCCTGAGGAGCCTTTAGTGTGCACCAGCTGGGTCTCCATGGACCAATTAGTGTGCAAAATGTTACTGTGCTTTAGAAATCACAGCCCCATAGAGTGCAGGACCCTACCGATGCCCTTAGTTTTCATCCTGTGATTACCATGGGCTGGGACAAGAAAAATTTATGGCTGAAAGCACAATCAAATAGTTTCACCGAATGTAAACTAAGAGGCAAATGTTGTGACCAGGAAGACAGATAAGAGGCATATTTTAGAACTTGGAACTAAAATATGTAGGTTATTACTTGGTGCCCAATTGAATGTTTA
>NC_133769.1:171459092-171461319 GCF_003597395.2 Chelonoidis abingdonii | reverse complement strand
TTTGATCCATTTTTTCCTCAAGACTAAACATGTCCAGTTTTTTAACCTTTAACCTGTAGGTCAGGTTTTTTAAACATTTTCACTTGTATTGGATTCTTTTAGGCTCCAGTTTGGCCACATCTTTCCTAAAGTGTGCAGTCCGGAATTGGAAACTTGATGGTCTATAGTTGACTCCCTACCATGATGTCACTAGTAATTTTCCCCTTTTTATCTTTATCTAGACACTTTCGACTGGTTTGCCTTTCACTCCCTCTGGACCTCAAAACAATTGTGTATATTCTTGATGTATAATGTAACACCTTACATTGATCCCCACTTGTCTTTCTGAACCAGCTGTACCCCCTCTATCAATATTCCAGACATCATATTTGTCCCGCAAAGTTGGATAAAGGGGATAAAGGGGAAGCTGGTGGCAGAGACTAATTTTGCAGTTTATCCCCTTCCCAAAATAATTTCTGCTTCCTCAGTTTGACTGGCTTTAAGTAGAAGTCAAGGAAAGCTGCTTGGGTAATTCCAGAAAATGCTGGCTCTGTAGTCCATATATTGGTCCTATATCCTTTCTCAGTAGCAGAGATGAAGAGGGAGCAAGCATATTAATCGCATTGGCCAACTTGAAGTGGTGCAAATGGAGCCTTAATCCAGTCTGGAAGCAACGGAGGCCATGCCTCAGTCCTCAGCTGCTAATTCCTTGTTGCTTTATACTTAGTGCTAAACTTAGAGAACAAAAATTAAGTGCTACAGAAGTGCTATGGGCGGGAGAGAACAGAATGTAAGTGATCCAGAAGCCTGGGCTCACACCTCTCCTGAGGCAGACGTTACTTCTTTTCAGGCCGCCTCATTGCCAATCGGCTTTCCCCAAATGTGGACACCAAATGTCTGACTTTCCATTCTGATGAGGTTCCTTGGAAGGAACTGTTGCTCCGCTCTAACTCGGAACTACATTCTGACAGCTTCTTGTGCTCTCCAGCGTGACTCATTTCTTTCTATGGCATTTCATCTATCACCCAACAATCTGGGAAGACAGGGTTTGGATCAGGCCAGCTCTGTGGCCTCACAAACTTGTGTGGGGAATAACTGGCCACGTTTCATCTTGGAATTTTCTGTATAAGGGTTTTTGTTCTCTGCCAGTGAGAAGTGCCTTCTGTAATTTTCTCACCATAGGGTGCTTTGTATGGGACTATATAGTTCATCTTCCCCTAATGCATTTCTGCCTGGTAATTTCTGCTTCCTGCCAGTCATTATTAAAACCCACCCAAACTCCATATGTTTTAAATTCCCTGATTCTTAGGGCTTTCATGGATGGAATTGCCTGTGTTCTGTAGTACCATAATGAATCCTGTAGCTGGTGGGACACGTGCATTTTCATGTCATGGGTTAACGGTTTGCACATCTGATCCCTTGCTTTCACTTGATCCACAGAACTCTTGAAGGAAAGCCAGGTTAGATGAGGACACAGGCTCTTCTTACAGTTAATTGTTGGCTCATATTTGTCTTCTCGACTTCAGTGAGCTTATGGAAACTTCCACTTTCCCTCCACACCCTCAGCCATGTAACCTCTCTGTCTATTTTTTTCCAGATAAAACTGAAATGGAAAAGGGTTCTTAGATATTAAAAGTGATTAACATGCTGGGATATGCTCAGCCAACATCAGAAAAGTGAATTAGTCTCATTACGAAGGCCTGGTGTGCACTTAAAATTTAGATTGAATAGCTAGGGGGACTCAGGATGTGACAATCCATATTCTAGCTATACTGACCTACTCTTCTCCCTCAGTGTAGACAGTTAAGTCGATGGAAGAATGCTTCTGACCTAATTATTGCTGTTTGGGGCGGGAGACAAAATACATCAGTGGAAAAATCCTTTGCGTTACTGAAGAAAGTGTCTATGCTACGGCACCGCTGCACAGTAGCCATGCCACTGCAGTGCCCATAGTGTAGACAAGCCCAAGGTTGTCTTTAATTAATGATTCTGTGAAAATAACCAGATGAATCATAGAACATCTGAGTTGGAAGGAACCTCAGGAGACCATCTAGTCCAACCCCCTGCTCAAGCAGGCAAGTCCCCAGACAGATTTTTGCCCAGATCCCTAAATGGCCCCCTCAGGGATTGAACTCACAACCCTGGGTTTAGCAGGCCAAGGCTCAAACCACTGAGCTCAGACTCTAGGGCTGTTTAGTTGTAGTGCAGACTTCCAGGCTCAGTCTGCAGCCTGACCTCTGGGAAACTT